>NW_028092466.1:1930159-2151074 GCF_014824575.4 Sturnira hondurensis | reverse complement strand
TGATATAGTTTGCGGAGAGCTCATTGTAGCTCCCCTCTAGTTTCTGGTAGCTCCCCTCTAGTTTCTGGTAGCTCATTGTGAGCTCTTTGAATTTCCTGATAACTAGTGTTTTGAATTCAATATCTGATAGCTGGCTTGCCTCTCTTTCATCTAACATTATTTCTGAGACTTCCACCTTTTCTTTCATTTGGGCATTGTTTCTTTTTCTTCCCATTGCTTATGAGACTCTTCTTGTTAGCTTCAGTTTCTTAAATTGATCTCTTTTGACTCCCTAGGTTTATGGTGTGAACTTCTGTGGTGGAATTCCTGTGAAATTCAGTGGTGCAGTCTCCTGCAGGTATCTTGATGTTCTCTGCTTCCACCTACTCCTTTCTTTGGGTGTGTGTGATCAGCTGGAGGGGGAGGCAAAATGGTTTATGACAGTAGGAGAGTACTTTATGATATTTACAGTCACAGCTGGCAGAGAAGAGATAGAAGATCTTTAGGCTCTATATAGTGTTAACTGTAATCTTCAACCCAATTTGCCACCTCTCGGAAAGGATAGACCAAAGATAAGTCTCTTGTTGGGGAGGGAAGGCTTGTGAGTTGTATCTAGAAAGCAGTGAGGTTGTGGGTGGTCAGATTTTGAGGTAAGGTGAGAGTAAAGAATAGTAAATAGACGTAGCGTGTGAGCAAGTAGAGTTAATCACTACAGTAATAGAATTCAGGAACCTGTAAAGTGGGCTAAGACCAGAGAGATGTGTTGTGAAGTATTTACAGTGGTATAGAAGCAACAAACAAACAAACAAACACACAAAAAAAGGGCAAGAGAAGTGAGGAAAAAGCAATAAGTATGGGGTGAAATGAAGAGGGACTAAAACAGGAAAAAAGAAAGGAGAGGAACAGAGTACTGAAAGATACAGTAACAATAAAAGTAAGAAAATATACGATTACTGAAAAAAAGTAAAAAAAAAACCAACTCCTTCCTTGTTAGTTTCAAACTGTCCAATCCGGTTTTTCTGGTTTCAGTGGGACCCCTCTGTGGGCTGGGTTGTAGGTCCAGGCGCACACCCACCCACCAGCCAGGCTACCAGCCTGGGGTGCGGGCGCCCGCCCACCTGACAGGCTGCGTTGGTCCCACGGGATCTGGTACTGTCCTGTGGCTGGGTGAGAAGCAAGTCAAGCTGCCTTCATGGGAGAACACCTCAGTCCACTTTCCGGTAAAAACTTCTCCAGAAAGCATGCCTCTCTGCCCAGCCCAGTCCCCAACCTGACTGGTTAAGACAATGCTCCTCTCAAATTTCTTGGGCTGGCAGGCTGGTGGGCTGGCGACCACAGAGATCGCAACTGAGCACGGCCCCCTGTCCTTGCCACCCTCCCTGCACACCTAGGCAGACAGGTCTCTGCCACCCAGCCCCACCTAGATGGTGAGGGAGGGAGCCAGCTCTTCCAGGGATCCCGCAGCCGGCCCAATGCTCCACTGGGTGCTGGGCTCCCTACGAGTCCTCCGTGGCACTGGCCACAGACGGAAGCCTCTACACCCCTAACACAGCAGCAGCAGCGGCTCTGAGGCATTTTGGGCTGGCCCTGGGCAGCCGGTCCTGTCACTGCCGCTTTTGTCTTTACTCACAGTTGCTGGGCTCCCGCTGAGTCCTCTGTGGCAGACGCCCTGATGCTGGCTGTAGACAGAAGCCTCTGGGACCTGGAAGCTGAGGCAGCAGCAGCTCCGAGTTCTTTACGCGCCGGCCAATGGCTGCTGGTCCCGCTGCTGCTGCTTTTGACTTTACTCTGGGTTGCCTGGCTCCTGAGGGCAGCCGGCCCTGCCGCTGCTGCTTTTGTCTTTACTCACAGGTGCTGGGGTCCCAATGAGTCCTCGGTGTCAGACGCTCGTGTCGCTGGGTGCAGGCGGAAGCCTCTGGGCCCCGACCGCTGAGGCAGCCAAGGCTCCAAGGTCTTTATGCGCCGGCCAATGGCTGCCGTCCCGCCGCCGCCGCCGCCACCGCTGCCGCTGCCCTTTACTTTTCTCAGGGTTGCCGGGCTCCCAATGAGTTCTCCGTGGCAGACGCCCCTGTCGCTGGGCACAGACAGAAGGAAGCCTCTGGGCTCCAACCTCTTCGGCAGCTGCGGCTCCGAGGTCTTTATGCACCGGCTAATGGCTGCCGCCGGTCTGGCCGCCTCCATCCTTACTCGCGTCCCTGAGACCCCAAGGACCTCTAGCTGTCGGGTTCGTCACTATCTCTGGTCTCTTATTTTCATAAATGCTGGGGAATTGTTGGTTGGGGAATTGATTGCACTGTTCTTCTGTAAATCTTCCAGGATTTTCCCCCAGGTGTAGGAGAACTGCAGGCGCTCCGTCCTACTCCGCCGCCATTTTCCCAAGAAGTCCGTTAAGTTTCTTATTCTAATTCTACTCAAGGTCAGAATTAAAACCTAGTTCAGCAGTCAATTTATTTATTAAATTATTTGTTTGAGAAATGTATATGGAAAAAAATAAAAATAGGCAGGTCAGGGCTGAAAAAGAAGCATGACCAGATATTAAAATATATTATAAAGCCTTAATAATTGAAGCAGCATGGTATTGGTGCTTGAAAAGGCAGGAAGACCAAAGTAGTGGAAGGGGAAATTCAGCAACAGAAGTGTTGGCATGCTGTAGAGGAAACCCTAATAGGTGGTTTGACCCAACAGATGGCTTTTTGAATCTGTCTTCTTTTCCCCAGGTCTGGGTTTCTGCCACCCTGAGCAAGGTTTAAAGTGGGAGCTGAGGCACTGAACACTGTGAGGAAACTTAGCCTTCATTTATTCTAACCCCCCAATTTTGGTGATGAAGGAACTGAGATCCAGAGATGGGAAGATACTTGCTCCTTTCTTGTTACTGTTGTGGTGGAAAGACATTTCAAAGTGTTAGTAAATATTCCATTTTCTACGTGACATGGTAAAGCCGCTGACCTGCCTTCCATTCACAGAAAAATAGTGGGGCTTTCACCACACTGGGGCCAGCCCACCACTGACAGCAAAGGTACCAGACTACAGCTTTACATTATAGGTAGAAGAAATCCTGGATGTGTTTAGATAGAACTACTCTAACACGTCTATGGTCTATACCAGTCACTCCAAACGAGGAGCATTTTTGCCCCCAGGGGCATTTGGCAATGTCTAGTGACATTTTCGGTTGTCATAACTGAGGAGAGGAATGCTAATGGCACCCAGCAGGTAGAGCCCAGGGGTGCTGCTAATCATCATCTGATGCGCAGAACCACCTACGACAAAGCATGATCTGGTGCCCAAAGGCCACAGTGGCAAGGCTGAGAAATCCCATTCTAGATGAAGAGAGCTGGGGCACAGGAAGAGGAGAGTTTGTGGTAAGAGAAAACTTCTATCTTGACTAAGGATTGATAGAAAACAAATCTTCCACTTACAAAGTTATTTATTCAGTAGGATGGGAAGAATGTTCCACAGACTAGTTTATGGCTCTGAATATTTCAAGTCTTTTTTTCTTTTCTCTGTCCTTGTCCTTTGCACTTTACCAGCTGTTAGATGGTGCCATATGGTGTTCACATGGTGATATAATTCTGGCCCTGAACCTTGTTGAACAAGGTCAGGGCTTGGGTGATTGGCACAGTGAACAACAGGGCTCTTCCAGGAAGCCATTCCAAACCAGGATGGCTAGGAACAACTTGGAAGTAATTGTGAGCCATGGAAGTATATCCCACTAAATCCAAAATATATTTCCAATTCAACTTACCCTTAATTACAGGATGGGGCAAAAGAAGGCTTACAGTTGTTCATATGGAAAATAATATAATAATTAATAAGTAATAATATAAAATAACACTCTTTACAAGATAACACACACACAAATATAGAGAACTCTGTGTTTTGTGTACTCACAATTGCAAACCTACCTTTGCCTCACCTTGTATATCCTAAAAATGCTCCTGGTCAGCTCAGTGTCACCAGTTATGGGAGGAGATGTGGTGAAAGGCAAGTCAGAGTAGAAAGAATGAGGGGTCTTGTTACTGTAAGTAGTTAGTTAGTTATTAACAAAGGAAGGGGGCAAATGGAATCAGACATTAAGCCAGATTAACTGGGAAAGGGCAGCTTCACAGACTCTCCAAGGGATAGCGGCATTGCTGCACCAAGAGGATTAACATTCCTCTGTGCCTTCCCCAGTAGGGAGGAAGTACTGGCTTTCTAGTCTCCCTAGGGGCCAATGGGCCCTCCCCATAGATAACCACAAGGAGGGAGAACCAGTAAAGGGAAAATTCCTTTGCTGATGCATGTGCAGCAGAAGCCAAGATGGTGCTGGGGGAGGGTCACGAAGATTGAGGAGGTTGGATAGTTTAAAAGAAGGCCTACTCCTTCCCAAACCCAAGGAAATATAATCAAAGCTTAACAAAGGCTTGGGGTTCGATCATTCATTTGTGCATTCTCAGCTGTGTGAGCCTGGGGATGGCAGACCGCCCCCCCCCCAGGTTGGCACACAGCTAGGAATAAAGACTAAGCTCACTGGAGGGAGACAGAGATGGAACCAGACTACAGAAGCTTTGGCATGGACTAAGCTAGACTATGGATGCTGATGCCAGAGTAATGGCACAGCATCTCTGGGCCCTGGCCCTCTTCCTGAGAACAGTGAGGACACGTGAGGGCCTGCAGCTCCAGAGGCTGGGGTTTTGCTGCAAGACAGCTGAACCCAAAACCATCTGGCTGTGGATGAGTCATTGGGTACCTGGGGGTGGCCTTTGTTTTCACTGCAATGAATCTTGCTGCAATACCCCTCTACCTATGTGTGTATCCCCAAAATGCATTTCCACCACAATACCATGAAAGAATCATTTTTCCACCTGCAATGGTCTTAACTAGTTGAGATAAAAATATTTGAGTTTTGCCAATTTTACAATAAGTGACTGCAAAAAAAGATTGCTAGATTCCTCCTGGGAACCTAGAAGGAGCCTGTGCAGGTGAGGTGCTTTAAAGCTTACACTTCAAAGTCTATGCACCCGATGGTTCAAAAGGGCAAAATTTAAGGTTTCAGAGTTCAGAATAAGGAAAGGTTTATTTATTGAGAAGGCACTGGCCAAAAAGACAGTAGTGCTAGAAGTCTCTCAAATCCATCTCAGGAAAGTATGAAGTTCAGCCTTCTTTTATGCCAAGGGAAGAGAAAATGGGAAAGGCTGTTTGTGTAGAATCTCAAGCCCCAAGTGCATTCCTCTACTAATTAGCAAGTCTAAAGTGGGAGCTATTAGCCTGAAGGCCAAGGGAATAGGCAGCTCCAAGCAAGATGGAGTCAGGGAGATCGAGCATTTCATTCTCTGGCATTAGCAGCTAGACTTTGTCTCCCCTCCCACTCTTCACCCCTCAAGGCCCTATGTGTTATAAGAGAGTACTGGGGGCTAAGGGACGGGGGCAGGTAATTTCTTGACTTGAAAACTAGGAGTCCTGGCAGTGTGGAGCATGTAGGCATATATGTAAGACCTAGCCCCTTTCTTAGGTTTGCACATTTATCAAATGCGATGGAACAAGGTTCCCAAAAGTTCTGTTGGTGCTGAGTGGAGGGATCTGAAGGGTAACAGAGTAGAAGTCAGTTAGGGCACTGTGGTGGGTCCCAGAGCCACATAGCAGGGGCATTCAAGATGCTTGTAGCTAGAGTCAAATGGAAAGGGTGGAGAGTGCCCCAGAATCTCTTGCGGCTTTGTGTGTGTAATACTGTGATATAATAAAGATACATTTGATCTTTGTCCCCGTTTCCAGGCACAGAGCTCCTAAAACCTTGGAATTTCCTTAGTAATAAGGGTGAGAAGGGCATCTTTGTTTCTCATTTTTGTTATCTTTTGTTAAACCCTTTAAACCACACCAGAGTTCATGCTAATAAATGGCACTTGGAGGAAGGGGTGGAGGTGGTTGCCTGAGAACCAACCACCTAATTAGTGCATGGGAACTCTCAACCAGCCCTACCTCCTTACCTCCAGGGAACTGAGAGAAGGCTGGGGATTCAGTTGGTCACCAATGGCCTATGATCTAATCAACCATTCCTACTTCAGGCAACCTCCATACAAACCCCAAAAGAAAGGATTTGGGGAGATGCGGGTTGCTAAACACGTGCACTCGGAAGTGTTGGGAGGCTGCTGTATAGGGAGAGGGCACTGAAGCTCTGTGCACACCTTCCCTTCTACCTTGCCTAGTGCATCTCTTCCATTTGGCTATTTTTGAGTTGTATCCTTTACAATAATCTGGTGGTAGTAAATGAAGCACTTTCCTGAGTTTCCTGAGCTGTTCTAGCAAATTATTGAACCACAGGAGGAGGTTATGACAACCCCCAATATATAGCTGGTCAGTCAGAAGGTGGTCTGGACCTGTCATTGGTGTGTGAGACATGGGGGTGTTCTTGTGGGACTCAACCCTTAACCTGTGGGCTTTATCTTAACTCTGGGTGGTTAGTGTTGTGAGTAGGGAACAGAAACAGTTTTTCCCATCCAGGGGGCATATGAGGGTCCAGCCTGATGAAACCCATGGAAATTAATCTTCTCTGGCTTCCAGTAGCCAGAGCCAGCTGTCTGGCCAGTGATGGGAGCAAAGACAGAGGACTAGGAAGGGGCCCTCCCTCTCATCCCTACCAACATTGGGCCAGTCACAAAGATGCCTTCTTCAGTTTGCCTCAAGTGTGGCTGGCATGGTCACCCACTGGCCCAGTGGGTTTAGAGTTGTTTGGGAAAATGGAAAGAAAGTAAAGAAAAGAATGGTGTGGTTATAATTTCTTTCTTCTCCTCTCCTTCTCCTTCTCCTTCTCCTTCTCCTTCTCCTCCTCCTCCTCCTCTTCCTCCTCCTCCTCCTCCTCCTCCTCCTCCTCCTCCTTCTTCTTCTTCTTCTTCTTTTGAATGGGAAGAGAGGGAAAAGGGAGGGAGTGAAACATCGATGTGCGAGAGGGATACATTAGTTGCTTGTCTCTCACATGCCCTTAGCTGGGGACCTAGCCTGCAACCCAGGCATATGTCCTGACTAGGAACCAAACCAGTGGCCTTTTGGTTCACAGGCCAGTGCTCAGTTCACTGAGCCACACCAGCCAGGGCTTGTTGTTATAATTTTTAAATCAGACTGGGAAAGAGTTAATAATCTTAGATTTAATTCTTCAAAAAGCACTTTGGAATTGGAAAACTTCAAATGTAAAATTATTTTACCTCTTCCAAGGCAGATTAGGGGCTCAGAGCCAGAAATTAAAGTCAGCCCTAAAAATTAAGAAAGCTACTTTTTTGTTTCTTGCCTGTTGAAGCTTGGCATTCTTGAAATATTTATTATACCTGTTAAATCAGTATCCAAGCTGCCATTGCACCACAGGTATTTCTTCATTAATACCTGAAGACTGCCCTCTCACTGGCCCTGCTTGTCTCCCTGGAGACTGAGGGAGTTGAGGAAGCCAGGGCGAAGTGGGGAGCATTGGAGTTCTAGGCTAGCAGAAGTGGTGGACATTTCACGGAGCTGTGTCAGAGAACTGCATTTTGTGACCTGGTAGCAGGGACAGGCTGCAAGCCTTGGTGTGCTGTCTTCGCTCAGTGCTGAGTTCTGCCCAGAGTGGAGCCTTCTCCCTTTCGCCACGACCCACCTCAAAGCCCTGCTCTGAAGCACAGGTGAGGGTGAGCAGGATCTGAAGCCCCTTGTCCATGGGGGTGGGCCTGGAGTCTCTTGCTCTGCCCCTGGGAAGGGGAGCTGCCCTCCTTGGGCCAAAGTACAGACTATCTGGGTCAGAGCCACCACCTCTAAGCAAGAAAGACTTTCACACAGCGATTTATGTTCTTTACAACTCAAGATAACAGCATTTCCTGCTCGGCTTTCATGGGAATGCTTTTAAAAAATTTTGTTCACTTGCTCGAAGAACTCTCATTTCTAAGAGACATAGATAGGTCCTACTTCCAGTAAAGCCAGATTTTCTTCAGCAGCCACCAGACAAAGCAGTTGTCTTTGGCTTTGAGGGAAGCGTGCGGGGCTTCTTAGGAGAGAAGTCCTGATGGCTGAATGGGAATCTCAGTGGGCCCAGGAAGGAAGACTCTGCGGATCCAGAAACAGGGAGAACAATCAAACTCACACAGTTTGGTTTGGAAGTCTGTGTAACTGGCAGCACAGTCGAGCCTCTGCTTCAGAAACAGAACTTTGATTCCACTCAGTGCCTGGAGAGCAGAGCTGAAGGGAAGGTGGGAGGGATGGTTCTGTTTCACTGAATAAATATGCTTAATATGCTTTCTAATTTCTTGTCACCCTGGGGCCTTTGGGGAATCTCTCAAGCAGCCAGAGGGAGTCTCATGGAGTCTGGAAGTGTTGCAGCTATGCTGATAAAACAAAGGCAGGCAACCCTTTTCCTTGGCTGGGAGCAGCTGATTGCCTGGTATTTGGCTACTGCATGGGTGGAGAACACTTATGCTTTACAAATGAGTTCTAAGACAGGCAAATGTGAAAATTGCATGTGTACCAAATGCCTGCCATGGGATCATGTATGGAAGACAGGCCAGCAGCAACTGCAGAAGTGCTGAGTGCATCTGTAGCGTGTGGGGTCTCAGATCAGGGAGTGGGGAGACCTCAGACCTTGCCAAGTACTAGGGACACAGAAAAAAGTTACTCATCTTGGCTTCAGAGGAGGCAGCCTCTAAGACCTTTCTAGTCAGATACTGTGTTCTGTTCTGAGGTTTAAAAAGCCTCAGCCGCTTGAGAATTTTCTACAGGGTCTCTTCTACATAAATCTCCTCTTTCTCAGTGCTTAGCCCTAGGCCTCATTTCTTCTGAAGCCCCACCCCCACTCACTTCAGATTCCCAGGGCTACCTTCTCCCCCATCCCTTCATGCCATTGCTGAATCTGTGGGCACTAATGGAACAAACTAATTCAAACCAAGGTATTTGTTATTGATTTGCATGTTTACACATTTACTCTGCTACTCCTTTCAGGTGACATTTGCCTATTAACAACTATTTCCAGCACACCAATCCCTTCCATTGATCTCAAGAAGGATTCAGTGGTGCTTGAAAAACTCATTGACTGCAGAGCAGAGAAAAGGGAGGGAAGTGTCTGAGGCTAACACTATGGGTCTGAGTTGGGGTGATTAAGGAAGAATGGCAGTATTAGCCAGTATAGAAAATTGGATAGGAGAATCATATTTTTCTGAAATAAATTTTTATTAATTAAATCATGTATGCAAATATTATTCTAGGCAAAAAAATGAAACCATTACAGCCATTACTCATTACCTCTCAACACACACAATTCCCTTCTGAGTGATGAACATGTATTCCGATGTGTATTTTTCTAGACCTTCCTCTTTCACATGAGAATTTAATGCCCCAGAATAGTAAGCTCTATAGAAGTTAACAAGTAGTTTCCTTTATTTATTTCTTTATTTTTATTTTTAATTATATTTTATTGATTGTGCTATTACAGTTGTACTGATTTTTCCCCCTTTGCCCCTCCCTCGTCACCCAGCACCCGCCAGTCCTTCAGGCAATCCCCTCACCATTGTTCATGTCAGTGGGTCATGTGTGTAAGTTCTTTGGGTACTCCATACCTTATACTGTACTTTATATCCCCCATGGCTATTCCGTAATTACCTATTTGTACTTCTTAATTCTCTCACCTCTTCACCCATCCCCCTACCCCCCAATCTAGCAACCATCAAAACGCTCTCTGTATCCATGATTCTGCCTCTGTTCTTATTTGTTTAGTTTGTTTTTTAGATTCCATTGTTGATAAATATGTATTTTTTTGCCATTTTATTGTGCAGAGTTTTGATCTTCTTTTTCTTAAATAAATCCCTCTAACATTTCATATAATAATAGTCTGGTAGTGATGAACTCCTTTAGTTTTTTCTTGTCTGGGACGCTCTTTATCTGTCCTTCATTCTAGATGATAACTTTGCTGGGTAGAGCAATCTTGGCTGTAGGTCCCTGCTTTTTATGACGTTGAATATTCCTTGCCAATTCCTTCTAGCCTGCAGTTTCTTTTGAGAAATCAGTTGACAATCTTATGGGAACTCCCCTGTAGGCAACTAACTTCTTTTTCTTGCTGCTTTAAAGATTCTCTCTTTATCTTCAACTTTCGGCATTTTAATTATGATGTGTCTTGGCATGGGTCTCTTTGCATTTGTCTGGTTAGGGACTCTCAGTGCTTTCTGGACTTGTATGTCTATTTCCTTCACCAAATTAAGAAAGTTTTCTTTCACTATTTTTAAATAGATTTCCAATTTCTTGCTCTTTCTCTTTTCCTTCTGGTATAATATGAATGACATGAATATTGGACCTCTTGAAGTTGTCCCAGCAGCTGCTTATATTATCCTCATTTTTTCAGATTCTTCTTTCTTGTTGTTCTTTTTTTTAATATAATTTTTATTTAATTCTTGTTCAAGTACAGGTTTCTGTCTTATATTCCCAACCCTGCCCGCCCCCACCCCATGCTCCCCGCCTCCCTCCCCCTTTCCACCCCCCACCCTTAGTTATTGTCCATGTGTCTTTTATACTTGTTCATGTGAGTCCATTCCCTTTTCCCCTATGATTCTCTCCCCTCTCCCCTCTGGGCCCTGACAGCCTGTTCCATATTTGAGTGTCATTGGTCGTATTTTGCTTGCTTGTTTGGTTTGTTTAGATTCCTGTTAACGGTGAGATCATATGATATTTGTCTTTCACCGCCTGGCTTATTTCGCTCAGCATAATGCTTTTCCAGTTCCATCCATGATGTTGCAAAGGGTAGTAGTTCCTTCTTCCTTTCTGCAGCATAGAATTCCATTGTGTAAATGCACCATAGTTTTTTGATCCAGTCATTTACCGATGGGCATCTGATTGGTTGTTTTTTGCTTTCTTATGATCCAAAAATATGAATTTGATTTTCAGTTTCACCCACTATACTGTTTTTTCCTTTCAAATTGTTCTTTATTTCAACTAGTATATTCTTCATTTCTGACTGGATCTTTTTTTTGCTTTTGAGGTCCTCACTAAGTTCCTTGGGCGTCATTATAACCAGTGTTTTGAACTCTTCATCTAATAGATTTCTTATCTCCATTTTGTTTAGTTCTTGTTCTGGGGTTTTGATCTGTTTTTTCATTTAGGCCATATTTCTTTGTCTCCTCATTTTGGCAGCCTCCCTGTATTTCTTTCTATGTATTAGGTACAGGTGCTTTGACTCCATATCTTGGTAGTGTGGCCTAAAGTAGTAGGTGTCCTGTAGGGTCCAGTGGCACAGCCTCCTCTATCACCCAAGCTGGGTATTTGAGGTGAACCCTTTGTGTGGGCTGAGTATACCCTCCTCTTTAATTGAGCCTTGGTTGCTATTGGCGGATCAATGGAGGGATTTACCCAGGCCAGCCACTACAAGGACTGGCTATGACCACTCACCACCAACCTCCACCCTCCAGTGGAGGATCAGCTGTGCAGGGGCAGGGTGGTGGAGCTCCCACATGGTCTGTAGCTATCTACTGGATGTGCTAGCCCTGGGGTTTCCTGGGTGGTGCAGGACAAGGTCAGCCCCAACCTGTGTTTTGCTCAGGGCACCCTTCCTGAGCTATAAAGCAATCTGAGATGGCCACTACTTATGCTGGGCTTGGAGTTTCCCAGGCAAAACCAAGCTATGTATCTAAGCTTGCTGCTGCTTGGTCTGGGGCTCACTGAAGCCAGCTGTTGCTTTTTACCTAGGGTTTAGGAAATCGTGCAGCATAAGCCAAGACTAGCCATTCATATGGAAAAGCAGCTTTGGTGGGCCCATGAGTTGTGTGGGACAGAGTCTCTGGGGATCTCCAAGGGCGGTCAAACAGTGTTAACCAGGTTGATGGAGTCTTATGGCACCAGCTTACCAGCTTTGTAGGGGAAGGGTTTAGAAAAGGGACAGTGGCCTCTGCTTGCCTTGATGCCAGACTCTTCATTTTCTCCCTGTGTGTAACTGGTGCCTTTCACACTGCTACCCCAGTGCTGGAGCTCAGAGGGTGTGAGTCTGAGTAGGTAAGTTCATGTGTGGGTTCTTTAAGAGAAACTGCTTGGGGCTCCAGAAGTCTCTTCCACTGACTCAATCCTTGCTGGTTTTTGATCCAGAAGTTGTGGGGACTTATCTTCCTGGCACTGGATCCCTGGGCTGGGAAGCCTGGTATAGGGCTGGTATTCCTCGCTCTTGAGATATCCTTCCTGAATTTTTATCTACCGCACATGAGTATGGTACCAGCCCATTCCACATCTGTGCACCTCCTACCAGTCTGGATGAATGTGGTTTCTTTAACAATAATTGTGTAGTTGACAAATTTCCATTCAACTCAATTTCATAGCTGTCAGACTTCCATTTAACTCAATTTCTGATGCTTCTGAGTGATGGTCGTTCTATATTTTAGTTGTAATTTTGATGTGGTTGTGACAAGAGGTGAGCCATGTCTGCCTAGGCCACCAGCTTGACTGGAAGTTTTATTTTCTTTTTAATGGGTAGTTCCCATTTTTTTTCATTACAAGTGATGCTATAATGAACATCCTTGTACCTGTTTCTTGTATACATGTGCAAGTGTTTCTCTCAGGTAAGTGAAGCAGAGAAATGGGTCATTCTGTAAAATGGGCGTCTTCCTAGGAAGTTCTCCCTAAACCTATTTTTTTTTTGATAGAGTGAAATTTTAGTTTCAGTCAGCAATTAACTGTCACATTGCCATTTAAATTTCAGCATTAAGTGTCACATTGCCATTTGGACGTGTTGCCTCCAAGGTGGCAGTGTCCACCTGAATAGGGAAGCAGTGTTTGTGAGCAGAGATGGGTTTAGTGTGCAATGATGTGTTGAACCTGAAGTGTTGGTGGAGAGCGTCTCTACTTGAATACCTTGGAGGTGCTTGGAGAGAAGATGGCGTGAAGATTTAAGTCTGGAGATCTGGAGTTTTAGCACGGACATCATGAGATCTGTGTGAGAGAGGCAGGTGAGCTGAGCAAAGAGTTGAATGATTTTGGGGCAGAGGAAAAAACTTTCTTATTATGCAGAAAGAGATGTGAGAAAAGATTAAGTTAAGGTGACCAGCCATCTGGCTTTGCTGAGACTGAGGAATTTCCCAGGACATGGAAGTTTCAGTGCCAAAACTGGGTAAGTCCCAGGGAAACCTGGGTGAATTTGTCACCCTCCTAAGTGGAGGGATCAATTTCAAAAAGGAGGGACGCCATGTCCTGCAAAACTGTAGGGAGGGAAGCTCAAATCAAATGACTTAAAGCAGCTAGAAAATACACAGAATTTGAAGGGGGAGGTTTAGCTTCTTTGCTGGAAGGGATTCTGCAAGCACAGTGTAGCTAGCTGTTCAGAGTCTAGAACCCTGTGCAGTTTGTTTTGAAAGCCACAGAACATGGCTCTCACTGACTTCGGCAAGAGGAAATGTGTTGGAAGAGTCAGAAATTCACAGAAGGAGGAATGACAGAAAGGCTGGCCTCATCCACACTGGCAGGTATGGAGTGGAAGCGTAGCTGTCATTCTGTGGCTGAAAGAGCCTGGTCAGAAAAATGGTAGACAAACAGCATGGACTTGCCAGCACTTTAGTTAAGTTCAGAGATGGAGTGCCCACACAGCTCAGCCCAATTCCTTAGCAGGAGAGAGTAGACAGTCTGATCATAGCCCCACAATGAATCCAAGAAGAAAGAGATGAGTCCTCCAAAGGAAATTAGGGTGTTGTCAGGAAGAGAAATTGGTAATAGTCCATCAAAAAGATGAGCAATTGTTCTCCTTTCACTCCCTAATGATTGGAGTTCACTTTCTGGATATTCCATGTGCCACATGTATATATTTATGCAAATGAACATGAATATATTATATACATAGTAGATGCTCAATATAATCTTGTGGGAGGTATAAATGGACAAATGCTCCTGCAGAGGCACACATGCTCCAGTTAGCAGGCAGGATAAACTGTTATTCTCATACAAATGAGGGACAAACTTTCTTCACCTGGCTGGTCTCACAAGAGAGAATATAAAATGTCCCTCACTTGCTAACATGAGTTTGCCCCATAGATATGGGTCATTCTATAAAATGGGCGTCTTCCTAGGAAGTTCTCCCTAAACCTATTTTTTTTTGATAGAGTGAAATTTTAGTTTTAGTTGGGGAGCTTATTCTTTATGGAAATACTAATTATAGCAAATTTTTATAGTGTATTATTTACTTTAAAAATCCAGGTTTTCTTCATAGATTGGGTTTGTTTAAAGCAGAATAAACCCTATGTTGAGGGGTAAGCTAATCTGAGTTACTTTTTTTTTTAAAAAAGCTTTCAACTTTTACTGAATTTCAGATAACACACAACAGCAGAAATTGCTGACCAAGGGTTTCTGAGTGGAGGCCCTGCAGGGCCCCTCGGGGGACTCTCTGCAACCCACTGGTAACTGGTTGTATCCACCTCTATTTCAACCATTAATGTGCTGAACTCCTTAAAAACAGTTTGTTCTTGTAATTCCTTTAAAAAGGACTCTAATAAATAGATTTATTTTGCTTTGAAAACCCTTATGTTGTAGGTAATGCAAGCATAAACTTTACTCCCAGTTCAGAGGCCTGATCACCAAGATTTAGGTGTAATTTCAGATGTCAATCCATGGGTGCTCTTGACTCTCTGATCACGGGGCCTGTGTTTTTTCTCTGTGACTCCTCAGTCTGAGTCGAGGTGAACCCCTGTGGGCTCCCATTAAGGGGCACGGGCCTGAAGTCAAGTCTCTCTTGAGTATTTTGCCTCTCTTTCTTCTTTGGGTTAGATCCAAAGATCTGTTCAAGGAAATTCTGGGTTTTCTTATGTGCAGACAGGCTACCTAGTGATTCTGGCCTGCTTTCCTTTTGCTGTCACAGCATTTACTTTCACCATTCCCCAAATAGGTAGGATTTGTGTCATTTTGGCATTTGTCTGGTCTTTTGGTGCTGTCACTGGGGATTATGCATGCATCCATAAAATAGCCTCAGTGTCAAGATTCTGAGCCCATCTAGGTTTTTTCCGTGTTTATGGTTAGGCACTATAATATGTCCCAAGGTGCTTAAAAAACCCACAACAAGAAGCTGAGATTATTGGGTAGTGACTCCAAGGAACAAATAACTCCAAATTTGGGCCATAGGGCCTGCATAAACCTTTTTCAAACTATACTTCTGGTAGCTGGAAGGTGTCCCGTTGCACTTCCAAGCTGCTGACCAAGAGGCGAATAGAGCCTTACCAATTCTCTGCCCAGTTGAGCTTCTGCCTATCATGTGCCATCCCTGTGGCTAGAGGGGCCAGACCTATACAGCAGAAAGGGGTCTCGTCACCAGCAACACTGCTGACAGATGAGTTCAGAGATAAAAACACCATGCATAGATGCTAGGCTGCTCTCACCGGAGATTTGGCTTCTGGACAGACACCCCATGACGCTCTTCCTCGATGAACCTAAATGTGGCTTCACGGACTTCACTACAAGCAGCCTCACTAATTATAGATGGGTCTGTGAATTGAAACTTAATGAAAACCCTTGTTTAGGTCACAAGGGCTTGGGAAAAGGATTCTAACACTTGGCAGAAGATAGGCTCTGATGATATTGGGTATTTCCCTATGATTCTCCAACTTGGTTGGAGCAACATCAGTGTGAACCCTCCTTTACATGAAAAGAAAACATACCCATTTTATGGGATGCCTGCCACGCTTTGCCTGAGCCTCTTACTTTTCCAGCTTACCTCCGTGAAGCTGTGCAGAGCCCAGGGTGACCTTGCTCAGGTCAGCTCTTCTGTCTTAGATTCTAACACTAGAGACCCATCTGCTACTAACTGCAGCCGCCACTCAGGGTGAACTCACCAGCTGATCAAAGCCCTCTTTCTGAACATGCAATGAAATCTGAACAGCAAGGCCATGGTGCTGACACTTTTTGGGCAAAGCCTTTGATGAGGGGGAGATGTCAGTGTTGCTGAGTCCCATTTTCATCTCACTGCCTGAGCCCTGGCAGCCCAGCTGGCAGCTGGCAGCCACTGAGAGGTACCAGGAGTGAAGAAAATCAAAACTCTCTCTTGCTACCAGAGAGTTAAACCCCACAGGGCCTGTACAGAGTGATTACTTGAAATGCTGCAAGGGGCTTTTTATTCTCTTTCAGGTCAGCTTTGCTGATATCCAAGGGCTAAGTATAACTGTAAGCATGTGAATTTCAATAAATACATTTCCTTCAATTACCCAGCTGGACAGTTCAGTTCACCAGAGCCTGCAATCACACAAAAGCTGCCAGGGTTTTGTTGTGATTTAGATAATTTCTAATCTCCTCTCTGCTTAACCTGCAGGGGCTGTGGGCAGCTTCAGGCACTGGGGGATGGAGAGAGTCTGTTCTTATCAACCCAGAGATGCAGGTCCTTGGCTCAGCCTCAAGAACTGATGGTGTGTCCAAACAGAGAGGCTGAAAAATATTGGGGAGGGTGATGGGGGTCTGTTTGCACTGGTTTGGTGGAGAATGCAGAGTGGCCTCTGGGATGATAGGACAAAGCTGCTATCCAACTTGGATGCTAAGAAGCAGAAGACACCCAGTGAGGACTCAGGTTTCAGTCCCTGATTTTTATATTCAGAGAGGCTGTCCCTAGTCAGCAGAGACCACCATTGTAGCACTTAGAGTTTATAAATATAATATGGTAGATCATTACCCATCACAGTATTACCTGGGATGTCTGCTTAGCTAAGCCCATTAAATATGCAGATTTCTCTTTAAGTTGCTTGGTGGTGGTGTAGGGAGTGAGCAGGGGGGGAGTGGAGGGGGGTGGTTCATGGAACATGGGACTCTTGGTCTTCATAGAAAAACTGCCAATGACAGTGGAGAACCAGGTGGAGGCAGAGCCATTGCTGGGGGCTGAGTTGGCATGCTGTGACCTTGGATGTGCTCCATAGGGGCACATGTGGCCCAGGTCTGTCAGGGCTCTAGTCTCCCAGAGAAAAGGATTCCTCCTACAGTGGCAGCACACGTCTCTCCTCCCTCACAGTTTTCTGGATGCTTGGCTGCTGTTTCTATTCTGAAGATTCTTCTGACTGCCTTGGAGCCACTGTTTCTTCCTTGTTAGATACCATCTGAATGTAATGTCATCAGGGCCCAGCCCTTCCATGACACAGTCTAGCCCAAGTAGGTGATTCATCCCTGGCAGCCAGACAGGACTCAGGAAGTGCTGAGTGTTCTGTGCACCTTGGAGGCAGGGAGCTGGCCAGACACTCCTGCTACAGGACCAGGGTGGTGCCTGAGCACCTGTCTCTGGGTCTGCTTTGTTTTCTGCCATTCCCAAGCCTGGCTCGTCAAACTTCCCTCAATCCCATATGACCACAGTATATCTTGTGCTTAACTTAGCCAGAATTATGTGTTTGCTGCAACTTAGATGCCCTGATACTCAAAAGATCTGGATCTGGTCCTGTTGGCAGGGCTTTTATTCATTTATTGAAGCTTTTATTCATCCCAGGGGAGGGAATTCAGAGATTAAAGAATTCTCCATGTTTTTTTTTGTTCTTGTTTCATACTTTTTTTATTACTATTTTTAATCCTTACCCAAGGATATGCTTATTGATTTGAGGTGGAGAGGAAGGAAGAAAGAGAGAGAGACACACACACATCAGTGTGAGAGAAACATTGATTGGTTGTCTCCTGTATGCACCTTGACCAGGAATCAAACCTGCAACCCAGGTATCCAACTGGGGGAGCCCACCTGCAACCTGTTGGTATATCAAACAATGCTTTAACAAATTGAGCCACCGGCTAGGGCTGTTTTTATTTTTTAACAGATGGGGGAACTGAGTAGTGAAGCTTAGGCTGACTTGTCCAAGAACCATGGCTTCTTAGTGACAGGGCAAGGACTAGAATTCAGGACTTCAGCTGAGTCTGCTGCTCTTCATGCTACAACCCACAGACAAATTCCTTGGCTTGAACATTCTGGTGACTTTGTGGCTGGTGAAATCCACTGGTTTGTGTCAGGGAGCAGTGAGAGGAGCCACGGGGGCGTGAGTTGGTGGGGGTGGGGTGCAGAGAGCACGGGCAGGGCTTTGGGGGAAAGAAGGAAGCACCTTCATTTGCCCTTCTTCTTGGTCAGAGGTTTCAAGTTGGTACTTACAAGTTGCACACAGTAAGAGGACATTAATATAAATGGGAAATAAATAAGCAATAACTATAGCATGTATCCTTCAGGGTCACCTTAGAAGAAATCCCAGGGGGCTGGGCTCTGCCCCAGTGATGTTTTCCCCCCGTGCCTGGTTTCTTGGTTTAAATTTTGCCCTTACCCCAAGGCCCCGTGCTGCTCCCTCTGACACTCACTGCAGGCTCCTGGCAGTGACCTGCCCTCTGACACTCACCAGGACTCTGGATGGGCACCTCCTCCTGTGAATAGCCCCCACTAATGAGGGTGACATTTTCACTTCCCCTCCTGTTGGCTTTGTCTTCCTGAAACATCTCAGGTCTGGTCTCCTGGGACACCTCATTAAAGGGTTGACAGTGCTTTTCCCAGTAGTCATATTTGGAGCTGAGTATCCTATGACTATGACAGAAAAAAAGCATTTTTGTATCTATCCCAGGGGCCTGTATTCCATATAGAAATATAGCCCACATCTAGCAGACTGTGGGTTAGAGGTGTCAGAGGGAGTCCCAGGCCTGCAGCTTCTGGGGATGACATGCCTTATAGCATGGGGTACTAGAGGATGGTTTTCATGAGAATGCTGACTGCATTCATTTGTGCAATCAGTTAATTGATTAAACATGAGCTGCATGGTATGTGCTTGCTCCTGTGTTGGGAGGTAAAGCAGTGCAGATGAGCAACAGGAGGAGGCCCCTGCTCCCCAGAGGCTCAGCTGCACTGGACCTCTGTTGCTTGTGGCTCTCAGATCATCTACCTCTCCTTCTTTTGATAATTGCACCTTAATTTCCCCCCTCCCATTTCTACCCATAGTGATTTGGGAAAGGGACTGATTCCATTCCCTGATTCCACAGCTGGGCTGGTGAGCAAGGCCTTGCCTATAGGGTGCACTTTCACTGTTACCAAGACACCTGATTGCTTTAGAAAGGAAACATTACCCAAGTCAGTATGAAAGAGTCACTTCTGGAACTTTTGCTAGAACTCTTGAGATTGAGGCATTCTTCTTTCGCCAGTGTTGCTAAGAGGCAGGATAGAAGCCTAGAGGTTCTGTGGGTCATCCTTGCTACCATCTCCGGAGTGCCTGCTTGAGAATGAAGACAGACCAAAGGAGAATAGAACTGGAGATGAGATAAGTCAGATTTCTGAATGTGTCATATTGGAGCACCTAGATCCAATGGTGCCATTTATACCCATGAATTTTGTAATTACACAGTTAACCAATTCTCTTTTTTCCTTAAACAAATTAGAGATGAATTTCTGTCTTTTGAAATAAAAATTATCCTTATTAATACAACTAAAGTAGAGGAGCAAGATGAATCAATCACTTACTATAACACCTCATGACAATAAAAAGCACAGAAATGCCATGGGAGTGGAGGGAAAGGGGAGCCTCACTCAACCTGAGGAGTTTGGGGAAATGATTCCAAGAGAAGGGACTACTTGTACTTAGTCGTAAAAAGTAAGTGGGAATTGTCTAGGGACATGGGGCATTCCAGGAAGAAGAAATACCTAAAAAGCTAAAATTCATTGACCACATTATGTCTTTTTAAGTTGCATCACATGCCAGAAAGACTTGGATCTGAAATAATTTCTTAAAACAGTTAGGTGTTCAAAAGGAGGAACTTCAGTTTTATAAGAACAGCTCATTCTGCTAAGTTGCCACATAACTGCTGGCTGCACTGATGAGCTAACTAGGACCACACATATCCTTGTCTTTCTTTCAGAATTCTGGAAGGGAAACACGCCCACCTGAGAGGACAGAGTCTACACCGATGGTCCACGGACGAGGATGTTCATCAGTCTCTTGGGAGGATGAAAACATAGATGCTAGAGCCCCCCAAGTCTAACCAAATGAAACTCTAAGCGGGATTTAGAGTTTTAAAGTTCTTCAGCTAATTTTGACATGTAGCCAGTTTTGGGGTATACAGAATCTAAAGGGAGGAGAAAAAATACGTCATGATAGAAAGCACCAAGATTTGGAAGTTGAGCATAGAACTCCAGTTCATCATTTATTAGCTGCATCATAGTTTATTACCTCATTTGTAAAACAGAAATAATACATTCATTGAACATTCATAATTATTTGTGGGATGTTTCCTAGACACCAGGAACTTCACTGTGTGCTTCAGATATAACAGTGAGCAAAGCAGATGCTCTCTGCCCAGCAGAGACAGACTGTGAACATAATTAAATGACTAAGCTATATGTGTGGTGGAAGTTAATAAATGCTATGGGAAAGAAGAAAGGAGCAGAAGCATAAGGAGATTGAGAGTGCTAGGGTAGGTGGCTTGATCAGGCGGAATTTCACACAGGGCCAGGTGCATTCAGGAGGCTATTTAAGCAAGGACTTGAAGGCAAAGAAGCTCTTAGCTAAATCATTGCCTTGGGCTAGAACATGATAGGCAGAGGGGTTGGATACTGGGTTTCAGACTCTAGTCAGAGGTAATTCCAAATTTTTGGCCTGAGAAACTGGAAGGATGCCATATAGAGATAGGAAATTGGTTTGTGGATGAAGGTCTGAGGGGAAGATCAGCAATTCAGTTTAGGACATGTTTAATTTGAGATGTCTTTACATCTGCAAGTGGAAATGTTGAGGATGCTGTTAAGTAAATAGGTTTAGAGTTCAGAAGGGTGGTCTCAGCTGGAAATATAAATCTGAGATTCAATACACATATATATGTTTTGAAAGCCTTGGAACTCCAAAAGCCTGACAAGGAAGTGGGCACAGAAAAAGAAGAGAGGAGAACCAAGGATTTCACCCTGGAAAGCTCCCATAAAAAAAGGTCACAGAGAAGAACCAGTAAAAGGGACTGAAAAGACTACCCAGTGAGGTGGTCTGGAAGCCAAGTAGCAGAGTGTTTTTAAGGAGAAGAGAGTGTTAAACCACGTCAGATACTGCTAATGGTGTGGTTCAAGTGAGGCAAAGGCACAGAATTGACCACTGGAGTGAAGAAAATTGTTGGCCTTGACCAGAGAAGCTCTGGAGAATTGGAAGGGCCCAAAGGTTCATTGGAAAGTATAAATTTCCCTTCTAGAATTGTTGTGAGGATTATATAATAGCTTTAATGTTATGCAAGTTAATTATTCTCTTGGGTGGTATTTAGGAATAAATTTGAAATCTGCTTTTTGATCTTGGAAACACTTCCCCATGTCTTTATTCCCAGCTAAGAGTATTGCCCCAAACTACAATACTTAACATAAATGCAGGAATTTTGATTGTGTTGAATCTATAGATCAAGTTGGGAAGAATCTGACCTCTTAACAATATAGAGTCCTCCAATTTATAAACACAAATTATCTCCATTTATTCAGATCTTAGATTTCTATCATCAGACTTGTCATTTTTCACATTTGAATCATATACACATTTTCTTTGATTCATACCTAATGATTTCTCCTTCTGTGTGCTATTGTAATTGGTATTATGATTTTAATATGAATTACAATAGAACAGAGAGAAAATAGAGGTGAACATCTGAAAGAGAAAAAAAGTATGTAGATGGAACAAGTGCCTGAGCTTTACAGAGAACATGGAGGTCTCACAAACAACACACTGGTAGATAGCCAAATGGGATGGATGTGGCAGCAGGAAGCAGTTATTGGCAAGGTAACTGTTACCAATTGAATTGTGCACCTCCCCTCCCAAATTCATATTTTGAATCCTAATACCCAGTAACTTTGAATGTGATCTTATGTGGAGACACTGTCTTACAGAGGTATTCAAGCTAAAGTGAGGTCATTAGAATGGGCCCTAATCCACTCTGATTGGAGTCCCTTACAAAAAGTGAATTTTTGACACACAGATACCACAGAGGGAAGATTCCTTGTGAAGAGACATAGAGCGAAGACAGCCATCTACAAGCCCAAGGGAGAAAAATGGAACAGACTTTTTCTTCATAGTGCTCAGAAGGAACCAACCCTGCTGACACCTTGATCTTGGACGTCCAGCCTTCAGAACTGTGAGAAAATAAATTTCTGTTGTTTAAGCCTCGGTCTGTGGTAATTTGTTATAACAGATCTAGCAAAGTAACACAGTGATCAACCAGGAAAATCCTTATTTACTGGAAGATTTAAAAAGTAAAGGAATAAAAGTAGCTAAATTAGTATATCAAGGTGATATAAGAGATCTATCCCTTCAGGCTCATATTTATGTGGAATAGATTTTTCTGGTAGAAACCCATCCACTAGAAACTATGCAAGTTTGGGCCTAGAATGATATATAGACTGATATCAATGAATGACAATAATAGGCATTAACATGTGCTGGGTATAACATCATATGCTTTAAATACGTTATTTTACTTGATCTTTATAACCAGCCTGTGACTAGGTTAAATTATTTTACAGATGAAAATACTGAGTCTCAGAGAATGTTTCTGTGCCCAAGGTCAGGCAGCAGGAAGGGGCCAAGGAAGAATTCAAACCATGTCACCTTTTCTTCCCTCCCTTCTCCTGCCCCAGTCCCTTGATGTAAGCAGATGGCCAGAAAATCTGTCCTAAGCATTAACAAAAATTGGGAAGGATAGAGAATGGAGTCTCTTTCTTGGACTCAAAGACAATATGTTCTATATATAAAATTAGCCCTGGCTGGTGTAGCTCATTGGATTGAGCACAGGCTGCGAACCAAAGTGTTGCTAGTTTGATTCCCAGTCAGGGCACATGCCTGGGTTATGGGCCAGGTCCCCAGTGGGGGCCACATGAGAGGCAACCACACATTGATGTTTATCTCTCTTTCTCCCTCACTCCCCCTCTCTCTAAAAATAAATAAATTAAAACTTAAGGAAAAGAATCAGTGTTCTCTCTTTCTCTCTCTGTCTCTCTCCATGTTTCTGTTTCTTTTAATAGCCAAAAGCAGAGCCACAAATTACCCACAGTAAGCAAGTAACTAGATTTCTCTGAGCAGCAAGTTTAACCACCTGATGTAAAATGTCCTCCATTTATATATGAAGATTTTCAGAAGGAAATGCAGAGGAATTGTTATCAATGAGCTAGAATGAGGAAGGACAAGCATTAGAATGGAGCCTGCTGACTACAGCTTGCTAGTGATAGGATCTTAGCCAAGTCAGTTGACAAGGCTGAGCCTCAGTTTCTAAATCTCACCAATAATAGCTACCTCAAAGAACTAAATATTTATAATTTAAAATACAAATTGGGTGACTTTAGTTTCAACTTTAACATTTTAAGAGCTTAGAAATCAGCACTTTTTTCCTTGCAAAGACAAAAAGCTGAACAAATTAAGAAATCAAAACATTTTTTGGAAGTTGCCTGGCAAACCACCTCCCAACATTGAGAGACACGAATTCAGAGTTACAGCTGAGATCTGCCCACCTGGAGCAGATGCCTTCATAGCCATAAATTGAT
Source organism: Sturnira hondurensis (assembly GCF_014824575.4). NCBI lineage: Eukaryota > Metazoa > Chordata > Mammalia > Chiroptera > Phyllostomidae > Sturnira > Sturnira hondurensis. The sequence goes on along the minus strand of NW_028092466.1, from coordinate 2,127,685 downwards.
AGAGACACTCACATAGTAAGTTACATGAATTGCTGGAAGCTGAGTGTGAATTTTGAGAGTTTTTCAATCTTAAACTAGTCCACACTCAGTTTCCAACAATTTTTCTTTGTTGTGGGGGTCTGCAGTTTTGGGTGGGGTTACAAATCACAATTTCATGGTTCTGTCTCAATGAACTTAATTAACCAGGGACTCACAGTGAAGAGATAAGGAAGCTCCCTTCTTGGTTCTGGCAAGTTAAAGGCAAGTTCTGGCAAGTTAAAGGCAACATCGTGACACACACCAAGAGCCTTCTCCATTACAAGGGACTACTCTTCAGGGGGAAGGACATTATTAGAGCCTCATCCCACTTGGGGGAAGGGCTTGTGCTCAATTCTAACGCCTCAAGTCTTCTGCTGTCACCTAAGAGTTAAAAAAAAAAAGAAAGCTAAGAAATCCTTGTCAAGGTCAAGACCAGGGACACACACCCATGGGAAACCAAGATTTAATCCTAAGATTATAGAATATTTCCATTCCTCAACTTTTTATGACCCCATCAACAAGTTTCCAGTATAATAATGGCATATTATAGATAAAAGATAAGATATGGACCCTACTTAAGAAAAAGTGCTCAGAGAAGCTCAAAGGTAAAAGAGGTAACAAAAACAGGAGCACTAGAAGAATGTGAAGTTTCTGGTACCTGTAACTGCAAGCCAGTTCCTTGCCCAAGTCCTTGCCAGGTTAATGTAAAACCTCATGCTAGGGTTTATTGACCTCAGTCCCTATAACCTGATGTATCATTTCCATCTTTCAACAACAAAAAGACAAGCCATGCTAAAAGATAATAAAAATGCAATTTAACGATATGAAGCAAGTGTGAGAACCAGACACAGATAAGACATAGGTTTTGGAATTAACGCACAAGGAATTTTAAATAACTGTGATTAATATGTTAAGGGCCTTAATAGAAAAAAAATGATAACATGCAAGAACGGATGGGTCATGTAAGCAGAGAGGTGCAACTCTAAGAAATAATCAAAAGTAAATTCTAGAAATCAAAAACTCTGTAACAAAATTGAAAGAGACCTTTGATGGACTCATCGGTAAAATTCTTTCCTCCAAGATAGTTGAAGAAAGAATTAAGGAACCTGAGGATAGACCAAGAGAAACTTCCCCAACAGAAATGAAAATACAAAAAGGGATGAAAAAAAATTTTAAAAATGTCCAACAATGGTAGGACAATTTCAAAAGTTATAACACCCATGCATTTGGAACACCAGAAGAAAAAAAAACCAGAGCAGAAGAAATATTTGAAATACTAATAACTAAAAACTTTTCAAAATTAATAACTGATACCAAACCACACATCCCAGAAGCTCAGAGAATGCTAAGCAAGATAAATATAAAAAATGTATACTTAAGCATATGGTATTCAAACTTCAGAAAACAAAAGTCAAAGAGAAAATTTTGAAAGCATTCAGATGTACATTAAGAAAGGAAAAGCACTGGAGAAGGAATAATTAAAGGTAAAATAAATGTTATATTTTTATTATCCTTTTTTTGTTATAATTTTTCCATTACCATTTATCCCCCCTATACCCACTTCCCCCCTGCAATCACTACACCATTATCCATGTCCATTCTTAATTTATCAAAAAGTTGCCTGTTCAAAGTAACAATGGTAAATGTATCGCACGATTAGTGTTTATAAATAAGTGGACTGAATGACAGGGATACACTGAGGATGGAAGAGAGCAATTAGAAATACTATATTATAAGGTAGCTGTACTACATGGTAAGTGGTATAATGTTATTTGAAGTTGGATTTAGATTACTTAAAAATGTATATTGCAAACAATAGGGTGACCACTAAATTAAAAAAAGTATAATTGATATAAGATATAATGGAATCATATAAAATGTTAAGTCAACTAAAACTAGGGAAGCCAAAAATAAATAAAAATAAGAGAGAGAAGAAAGAAACAAAGAACAAATGCAAGAAATACAAACAGTTGCAAACATGCTAGATATCAATTCAACTATATCAATAAACATGTATATGTTAGTACTCTAACTACATCAGTTAAAAGACAGACATTGCTCAAGAGGATAAAAAAAGAAACAACCTTTAAAGATAAAGACTCAGAACACCTAGGGCTCCACTCCTCATAAGTAACAGCTGCTAACAGACCAAAACAGGGCTCAAGGAGAACTTAAAGCCCCAGAGCTGATAACTCTAAGTGATAAAGAAATAGCCAACCCATCGGATGCACAGTTCAAAATACTGGTGATCAGGATGTTCACAGAAATGGTTGATTTTAGTTACAAATTAGAGGAACAAATGAAGGCTAAACTAATTGAAATGAAGGGAAATGCACAGGAAACCAATAGTGATGGAAAGGAAACTGGGACTCAAATCAAGGGAGTGGACCAGAAGGAAGAAAAAATAACCAAACAGAAAAATATGAAGAAACAAGAATTCAAAAAATGAGGAGAGGCTTAGGAACCCCCAGGACATCTTTAAACATTCCAACATCCAAATTATAGGGGTACCAGAAGGGGGAAAGAAACAGCCCGAGTGGAACACTTATTTGAACAAATAATAAAGGAGAACTTCCTCAGTCTGGCAAAGGAAATAGACTTCCAGGAAGTCCAGGAAGCTCAGAGAGTCCCAAAGAAGGTGGACCCAAGAAGGAACACACCAAGGCACATCATAATTGCATTAGCCAAGATTAAAATGAAGGAGAGAATTCTAGAAGCAGCAAGAGATAAGGGGACAGTCACCTACAAAGGAGTGCCCATCAGACTGTCAGCAGATTTCTCAAAAGAGACCTTACAGGCAAGAAGGGGCTGGAAAGATGTATTCCAAGTCATGAAATCTAAAGACCTACAACCAAGATTGCTCTAGCCAGCAAAGCTTTCATTCAGAATGGAAGGGCAGATAAAGTGCTTCTCCGATAAGATCAAATTCAAGGAGTTCATCATCACCAAGCCCTTATTATATGAAATGTTAAAGGGACTTATCTAAGACAAAGAAGATAAAAAATATGAACAGTGAAAGGACAGCAAACTCATAGTTATTAACAACCACACCTAAAGCAAAAGCAAACTAAGAGGACAGCTAGATCAGGAGTGGAGCCATAGAAATGGAGATCACGTGGAGGGTTAGCAATGGGAGTGGGAAGAGGAGAAGGTGGGAGAAGGTACAGAGAATAAGTAGCATAAGATGGTAGGTAGAAAATAGACAAGGGGGAGGGCAAGAATAGTAGGGGAAATATAGAATCTAAAGAACTCGAGACATGTGGACTTAAACTAAAGGGGGGGAATGGTGGGAGAGGGGTGTGCATGGTGGAGGGGAATGAAGGAGGGGAATAGAACAACTGTAATGGCATAATCAATATAAAAAGATAAAGATTCAGGTAGATTAAAAGTATAACAATAATTATACACTGCAACCAAGTGGTATTTATTATAGATATGCAGTGCATTTGAAAAACAATCAGTATAACTCAGCATATCAACAAACAGAATAAGAAAAAAATCACCCAAATTATTAATTAATTCAGAAAAGCTTTCAACAAAATCTGATACTGATTCATGATAAAAACTCTCTGCAAACTAGAAATATAAACAAACTTCCTCAGTGTGACAAAGAACACCTACAAAAAACTTACAGCAAACATCATGATGGTGAGAAATTGAGTGTTTCTCCTCTAAAGGACTACCTTTACTGACTTTTTCTTGATCCATTGAGGGGAAATTTTGTCACTATTTGGCTGTTCTTATGTTTTTGCTGTGTTTGTCTTAGTTTTGAACAAATTCCAAAACTAATCCTTTGTAACCTGTAATTTTGTCTCTAGGCTGTCTTTTGTTCTTCTCCACATTGCTGGAACCGTGACAGAAGACCCTCATAGTAATTCTGATTAGAAGGGTATTCACGACCGCTCCAAACAAGCCGTTTTCTCCTCAGGCAGATGCAGCAGTCACTTTGCATCTCTTAGTACTTTTGGACATAATAGGGAATCCATATATAAAATTGTCTTTGAAATGCTGCATACTTAAACACTTTGTTTAATTTATTTTAATTCAAGAAGTATTTATTGAGCACCCACGATGCTGGGGATACCTAATCAATAAGGTGTGGATGCTGAGCACCGAAAGCTCCTGGTCCAGCAGAGGAGGTGCGTGCAGGGACCTAATGGACACAGTGTGACAGATGACAGGCCAGCAATAGACACGAAATGCAGTGGCAGGTTATGCTGCTTAGTTTTTTATTTTATTTCACTATAACGTTCTCTGGAGCTTTTTTTTTTTTTTCTCTTGGCGTTTTAGGATCGCTACTGGCCCAGAATATTAATGATGGTTTTACTCGACCTCATGGCTTTCTGGTGCTCTCAGGATATACTTAAAATCCTTGGAGTGGACTATAGGGTCTGATGGGAACTGGCCTCTGCCCACCCCTCCAGCCTGAGCTTGAGTCCCCCTATTCCTAGAAGAGTGTTTTCCTATATGCGCAGAGTCTTTCAGTTGGCCCACACTCTATGCTTTTTCCCATACTGAGGTCCGAGCACAGGCATCTGCCTGGAATGCCCTCATCAACAGCACTCAGTCAGCACCTCTGTTCCCTACGGCCTTCAGATCAAAGCCACTTCTCTAAAGAGAATGCTCTGGTTTTCCTCTGCCCATCTCATTTAGTTCTTCTGCCTTGTCCCACATGCTATCCTGTCCTTACTTTCCCTTCAGAGCACATACAGCACTTCTACCTATTTGTGTGACCAGTTCTTTAATGACTAACACTTTCACTGGGTTATAAGACCCATGGGAGCAGGAAGTCCATTTCTTTTGCTCATCTCTCCATTCCCAGGACTGTACCTGGCATGAAGTGGGATCTGTTGTAATTTGTGCCTCCAGTCTTTTATGTCCGTCTTCACATTCTCTGTGTTCACAGCGATGAAGGGTCTCAGCTGGCAGTCACACTCTGGTCCTCTGGCTCCAGTTTCCTTCCTTATGGCCCTAATCACATCCAGAGATAATTGGATCATCTACTTTTATGGTTGGAGACACAGTATTTGAAAATTATGTCTGGCTGTAGCTTACAAATGGTGATCCTGTGCCGACATTCGCCCTCTTTTAATATACACTAAGATAAGCAGATGAAAGTGAATTGCCTGAAGGTAAATTAACTCTTTGTGAGCAATGTGCCTGTACTGAGAGTACATGTAACTACGCAAATGGTAGTGTTTGTTTGGAGTGATTTGAGTCCCATTTAGCAAACAGTTTTTATCTCATGCCAGTTCTAAAAGATTATTGGTGGCCACCTGGAGTGTTCTGCTGAAGTTTCTGCACAAGCCCTGCCTTGCTCAGAGTGGGAAGAAAATGCCATATTTGACTAGCAATTTTTGATTGATTCATTTATCTATTGTGGGGTTAAAAAGGAAAGGCAGCAAGGTACAGACGGCCTAGGAATTGGGTTAACTTACCAGAAAATGGAAAAATCTACTTAGTATTTTTAGTAGATGCCAAACAATGTTTTACCTCATTATTTTAAATTTCTGCATAGTTTACTAACAGTACAATCCTCTCTTTTTAGGGTAGAGTTATTTATGTTTTGACAAATACATACAGTCATGTAAGCACTGGCATCTAATCACGATACACAAGGGCTCCACTGTCCCTCAGCTTCCCCCGTGTCCTTGTAGGGTCAGCTCCTCCCCTCATTCCCAGCTCTTGGTGACTATTGATCTGTTCTTTATTCTTGTAGTTTTGCTTTTGAAAGAATTTATATAAAGTGGAATTAAAAGCAAATGTCCTGTGGAGTCTGGCTTCTTTCACTCAACATAATGCATTTGAATGTCATCCATGTTGCTGCACATGAACAGAATTTTAGTGCAACTTTGTAAAAAATTATCAATAAAGTAGATTTTCATCTACATATTTAAAATACATTGAACAAATAGACAGTAATTAACATGCCTTATGAATACAAACACTATTCATAGCATGGTCTTTTTCCCTTTTAAATCTCTCTCTCTTTCTTTCTCTCCCCCATCTATCATCTTTATATTTGTATCTCAAGGTAAGTTATCATAAAACAAACTTGAGATGAATGCTTGAAGACAGCGGGTTCATAACTGGGGGTGTTTCCATAAATTTGGTTGCATTGACATGGACCTTGCAGAGCAGCTGAGACCTTCCTTCAGGAAATGCTGGGCATCACCGAGAAGGGATTTGTTTTCTTCTCAGCGGTTCATCAAGCCTTTTTATGAGTAGACTGATCTTATGGCTAAGCAGGAAAAAAAAATTGTCTGTATGCTGAGAGATATTATCTTTTTTTTTACTTTAACAAACATTTTGTAACCATATAGTAGTTGTAAGGTACAACACAAGGTGCCCTAGGGAATACAATATTAAACAAGACATAGTTTTATCTACTTGATGTATTACTTATATACACCCCACTTTCCTTTATTCTATCCTCATATTTCCATTTTTCTCTTCCTATCTTGTTTCATAAGCAAGAGATAGCTTTAAAAATACATGGAAATAAATCATTGAAAATGTTAGGACAAAAAGATAATATTGGTCAGAAAACAGTCCAGAGTTAAATTTACCTACCTCTTAGGAGCATGTGCCAAATGGGTTTACAGAGCTAGCAGAGATGGGCCAGAGACTGGGCTGCACATATTTGGCAGACCAGAGTGGTCAGGGAAATGGGGTCAATTAAAAGATCCAGATTGTCCACAAGGTAAAGGCACATCAGTTGTTTAGATTTTCATTTTACACCTGTGAAAAATTTCTCCCTTGGGTCTTCATAAAGATTCAGAGAACAACATCCTGGATTTCATCCCGGTAATAAATACAGGAGCAAAATTTGCTCAGTTGCTTCTTACAGCATCCTTCGATGTGAGCCAGTATCGAAACAGCAAAGTTCAAGTCTGTCAAGTAAATTCGACAACACTCAGAATGATGCCATCCAGATATGCAGCTCTCAGAAGGTATGGTTTGATCCAAGTGTAAAATTTTTTATTTCTAGAGAATAGATTAATAGCATGTCTTGCAGTCAATCCACCATAAATATTTAATCTCATAAACAAGATTTTGATACAATTTGGACAACAAAGAGTTTATCTAACTAATAATTAGAATACATCAAATTTAGTGTTTCCATTCAGGGCTGATATGTGTATTTTGACACTGATCAGACAGAAGGTAGGATAAGATTATTTACTAAAAATCATGGAGACTGTGTACGATGTGTTTAAACAGAGGTTATTCCTCTTTGGCACAAAGGTGCATGTATTCTAATAACAAGGCAACATGCTAAGAGCTCTAAATGTGTCTTGTTATTTTAATATCCTAGAACATTCCTATGTAGTAGCTTCTCTATATTTTGATCTCTATTTTACAGAAAAGCAAGCTAACACTTAGGACAGTTCAGTGATTTGCTCAACATTACACAGCTTGTAAGTAACAGAGCCAGGATTCAAAGCCAGGTATCTCTGGAATCAGAAACTGCACAAGTCTTTGCTTTTGTTTTATTCACTTAAAAAAATTTAGCACAAACAAACAAGGTATACTATACTGAACATCCATTTTCCGTTGCCTTAGCTTATGTTATAAATTATTAGAAATAAAAGTCAGCCCTGGCTGGTGTGGGTCAGTGGATTGAGCAAGGCTTTTGAACAGGAAGGTTGCCAGTTTGATTCCTGGTCAGGGCACATGCCTGGGTTACAGGCCAGGTCCCCAGTAGTGGTGAGTGAGAGGCACCAACACATTGGTATTTCTCCTCCTCTCTTTCTCCCTCCCTCACCCTCTCTCTAAAAATGAATAAATAAAATATATTTTTAAATTTTTATTTATTTATTTTAGACAGAGGGGAAGGGAGGGAGAAAGAGGGAGAGAAATATCAATGTGTGGTTGCCTCTCATGAGGCCCCCTATTGGGGACTTGACTTGGCCAGCAACCCAGGCATGTGCCCTGACTGGGAATGGAACTGGTGACCCTGTGGTCCACAGGTCAGTGCTCAGTCCACTGAGCCACACCAGCCAGGGCAATAAATAAAATATTTTTAAAAATAAAATCAAATCTTCATTAAAAAAAAAGAAGCAGAACTCACACTCCTGTATACTCTCCCCAATTTCATTCTTCTCTTGTCCTCAAGAGATAGCCACCATTCTTGAAATCAGTATCATTCACATGCCTGCCTTTAAAATTATTTATCTACAAGTATGACCCTGAATAATACATAATATTGTTTTGCATATATCAAAATATAAAATAGTTTATATAATATTGTGTGTGTTTCTTCCACTTCCGTTTTCATTCAGCTATATGTGCTTTAGATTTGTTTATTTTGATAGTTGTAGTTCACATTCATTCATTGTCACTGCTGGGAAACATTGCATTGTATGTCTTGCATGCATTCTTCTTCTGATGGCAACTCAGGTCATTTTCAGTATTTTGCTGTCACAGCAATGTCAATATGAACTTTCCCTTACATGTCTCCTGGTACTCATGTTTAAAAGTTTCTCTGGTGAAGTGATCCCTAGTGGGTATTTTGGAAAGTTGCAGGTAAGGTTTTGTTTGTTACAGTGACTGGGGTGTGCTGCTGGCAATTAGTGGGTGTAGTCAGGAGAAGCTGGGTATACTGCGAAGTACAATACGCTTTTAACAAAACTTATCATGACATCTCATGTGACTTTGGAGTGTCCTGCCTGATCTTCCAGTAAAACATCAGTTTGTAATTACCTGAATCTAGAAAATAACTCTATTTTACATAAAATATAAAGTATTCTGAATAGCTTTAATCTAATGAGTTTTCCAAGAATGTAACTACTATGGAATTAAAAAAAACATTTTGTTTGGTTTGGAATTTACCAAATATTCAGCATTTAGAAAAATCACATCCCCAACAACAATTCCATGGGGGTACTTGAGTTGCCCTATGTCAAGTCACGTTAGTAACTGCCATCTTTATGGTGATTCTCCATAAAGACATGGTCCAGTTTTAGTCTAGAGTAAGCATTTTCCATGGAAAATGGAAAGAAAATGGCAATGGAAAGAAAACATTTGCAATTATATATGAATGCAAATCACAATGATAAAGAATTAATGAAAAAATATATAAAGAACTTCTATAATTCAACAACCACCACCAAATAATCGTATTCAAAAAGTGGACTAAGGACAATTCAAGTGATGTCTCTCCAAAAAAGATATACAAGTGACCAACAAGCACATGAAAAGATGCTCAGCATCAGTACTCACTGGACAACACAAATCAAAACCTCAATGAGATACCATATCACATTAGAATGGCTGCTATCAAAAAAGCAGAAAATACATGCTGGTGAGGATGTGGAGAAATTGGAACTCTTTTGCACTGGTGGTAGGAATGTAAAACGGTACAGCCACTGTGGAAAAAAGATGTGATGCTTTCTCCAAAAATTAAACCTAGAATTACCATACAATCCAACAATTCCACTTCTGGGTATCTACCCAAAAGAATTGAAAGCAGGGACTTCAACAGGTATTTGTACATATAGGTTCATAGCATTATTCACAACAGCCAAAAGGTAAAGGCAACTGAAATATCTATTCATAGATGAATAAATATCCAAAATATGGTATATACATATAATGGAATATTATTCAGCCTTGAAAATAAATTCTGACATGCTACAACATGCATAAACCTTGAAGACACTTTGATAAGTGAAATAAACTAGGGTCAAAGGACAAATAATGTGTGCTTCCAGTTATATGTGGTCTCTAGAGTAGTCAAATGCACAGAGACAGGAAGTAGAAGGGTAGTTGCCAAGGGATGAGAGGCTGCAGGGATGGAGAGTTTTTGTTATAGGGTTTGGCATTTCAGATTGGAAAGAGGAAAAGTTCTGGAGATGGATGGTAGTGATGTACTACAACAATGTGAATGTACTTAATGCCACTGAAAACTGTAAATTTTATTATGTGTATTTTACCACAATAAAATACATTTAAAAATAAATCACTTACATATCAATATTATTTTATAATAACCTATTTCCTTCATTAAAGTTAGGTATCATGTTGGCTTTTTAATGACAATATTTGTGAAGAATCAAGTAATATCTTAGAATCATTTTTTCTTCTTCATGGGTTTAATTCTCTGCAAAAGAGAATGTTCCTATCTCTCAGGGAAAGTAAATTACTTTTAGAGAAGAAAAGGGAGAGAGAAAGAGGAGAGAAGCACTGATCAGTTGCCTTTCTCACGCCCCCAACTGGGGACCTGGCCTGCAACCCGGGCATGTGCCCTGACCAGGTATTGAACCAGTGACTTTTCAACTCTCAGGCCAGTGCTCAGTCCATTGAACCACACAAGCCATAGATAAAGTTTTCTCATTCTCTCATCAGTTGCTCAAAATCCTGCCACAATTTAGTTCACTTTGTAACAGATCCTTCACTCTCTGATTTAGGTTGACTTTTTGAAATTGTGTGTGTAGATACATTATATTATTTATGAATTTCATGTAAGGATAGTAAAGAGGGTGTTACAAACTATTTATTATCCAAGACCATGTGGGGCCTGTCAGGGTTGTGAACTGCTGCTCTGGGATAGGTGCTTAGAGTGGAATTTTTAATTGTAGGGCATGCACGTCTTTAATTACTAGAAAACAACATTTTTATAATAATTTTTAAGAAGACTGCTTTTATTTATCTTTAGAGAGATGGGAAGGGAGGGAGGAAGAGAGGGAGAGAAACATCTATGTTGTCTTGTTATTAGAATAAATGCACCTTTGTTCCAAAGAGGAATACCTTCTGTTTAAAAATGCCTTACACAGTCTCCAGGCAAGTACCCTGACCGGGAATCAAAGTGGTGACCTTTAGCTTTATTGGATGATGCCTAACCAACTGAGCCACACCAGCCAGAGCTATTTTTATAGTAATTTTAAGAAGTCATGACCCCAGCAATAGTTTAGTGGTCTTGTTTGCTGTTTCATATCCTCACCAGCACTTGGTATCATCATACTTCTAAATTTCTGCCAATCTCTGAGTATGACGCAAATTAGATTCCAATTTTATTTAACTATGAAGTCAATTGACCCAGCTCCCATTGATTGAATTGTTCATTCTTCATAATTCACGAATTCATGACTATTATATATTGAATTTCTCTATGTATGGAGATTTGTTTCTGAGATTTCTGTTGTTTTATTCTATTTGTGTATTCCACAGAAAGAGTCATCTGTCTAAATTACTATAGCATTGTAATAAGTCTTTAGAAAACTTAGAATTTTTTAATGCTAATATATATTATCTCCAAAAGAAGTTTAATATTTAGCAATGTAGCTTTATGTGAACCCTCTAGGACAAATTAGTTATAAATTACACACTGAGGTAAATAATTATTTAAATTTTGAATAAAAATATTGGAGGTAATCCAAGTAAGTGAAATCAAATCTGCCAACTATAATAATTTTTATCTTAGAACAGTGGTGTTAGCTTTTTTTTATTTGACAATGATGACCAAATTGTTTACCAAGACTACTTTTAGTGGTTACTACAGCAAGATCAATGTGTGCAGATGTACCCCTAACTTTATGCTCTCATTGGTCTATAGACATGCAACCTATCTATTTATATGGATAAAAATGAAAAAAAAAGACACCCACATATAATTTCATTGTTCAAATCTGCCATTGATCTTTCCAGAATATAGCTCCTGATAACAGTGGCAAGGGCTGTTTGCTCAGCCTGCTCCCTTGGTGTCACCAGTCCAGAGACAGCTGCATATCATCAGCTGTATCAGTAGCTTTTGGGAAAGACAGATTACAGAAAGGACCTGCTTCTTTCTGGCTAATATGGCATCTGGCCCACAGCTTGATGACAGAACAGGAGCACTACACTCATTTACTTGGCCCACTGACTCTGTACAGTGCACAGCTCAAGAGGGTGAAGACCAGATCACACATTTGAGAAGAAAACATCAACCATAATAGCTGAGATAGGTATGCATCAAGATGAATATAATTAAACTTCTCAGTGAACAAAATCAGGACCAGAAGATTCCTATCACACTAATAGGCAAGCTTAAAAATGCATCCCCACCTTGATCCAAAGAATTTTTCAGCTGTTAGAAGCAGTCATATCCCTTCCCTCAAGAAAGCTGAGAACCACAGAAAAATACAGATTTACGCTTAAAATAGATTTATACCAGCAATACTAGTGCAAGGCTGAGGAAGGAGCCTCAAATGTGCAATAAGAATGAAGAGAGCCAATGTGAAGTTTCTAAAGTGGTTAGCCTTGATAATATCCCACTAATGTGGAGTAGGAGGTTGTCAACACAATTCTAATCAACCATCATGTTTTTGCTTTCTCTCCTACTCTCACAAGTCACTTGAGCCCAGTGTTAGCCAAGAATATAATCATTCTTCTTGAGAAGTCAGGTAGGAAACAGAGGTGGTGACTATATGCTATTTTTTTTTTCACAATTATGTGTGATTCCTACAATTGGTGGTAAGAAAAGAACTGGTGATGGCTGGCCTCTGGGCAGATGATGATCAGTTAGTTTGTATTGGAATTGGTGTGGTTACCATGGCTTGCTCATGCTTATCTAGAGAGGTGATAAGTAATCCTCTTAAAAGACAAAGGGAATGATGCTCAGTGTCCCCTGAACAAAGTTCTATACATATAGAGAGTGTCACGGTGCTACTAAGGTGCAATGCCTCTCCAAAGGAGGTGCATTTGGGTGTCTGGGTATATTTTATTTAATGAGGATATAATAAATAAATAAATACATACATAAGTGAACACCTGACTCTCTACCACCTTGCCTCCTAGGACTCATCTGTTAATGTTGTCTTCTCTCACAAGATATTACACTTTGAGTGAAATTGGGCAAAAATTACCTAGTGAGAACTTTCTCACAGTGTAGTTTCTAGGATTTTATCATGTAGTCCACAAATGTTTTGGAAGTTTCAGAGGAAAAGTTAATAAGGTATAGATCCCTTTTTCATTTGCGAAAAATATGTATATCACAAAAGCAAAATGTGTGATTTGTAATCTTTCTTAGAAATCCTGCCACTTTAGAATTCATTAAAACCCATTGCTTCTCGGCCTTTTGGCTAAGATCAAGTGTAGAATTCATTAAAACCTTGAAGGCTGCCCGAGCACCACAAGAAATGAACTGCTTAGTCCATCTTGGCTGACACACCATTCATGGAATAGTTATCTTGCCACTGTTGCTTCATAGTAATTATGATTATTTAGGTTTCTTACATTTGCCTGTTATGCTGTGTTTTTTTGGTCATGTTAAATTGTGTGTATCCTAAATGCACAAAAATAGATTAGTGATTCATACTGATTCATTGGGGTGTAAAAATAGTATGAAGAGGCTTCCAGTTTCAGTTCTAATATGTAAAGAACCAGAAAATTGTCACTGTCATCCTTAAAAAAGAAAAAGCTGGCAAATGAAAACTTGATGATTTTCCTTGGTTGTAAGGGGCTTGGGGGAGGAAGTGAGGAGCTTTTGGTCAAAAGGTACAAAGTTCTGTTATGCCAGATGAATAAATTCTGGAGATCTAGTGTACAGCAATATGACTATAGCTAATAGTACTGAATCGTATACTTGAAATTTGCTAGGAGGGTAGAGCTAAAGCTGTTTCACTATGCACACATGAAATGGCAGCCATGTGAGGTGATGTATATGTTAATTAGCTTGATTGTGGTAGTCATTTCACAATGTATACACATATCAAACCATCTGCTTCTCTATCTTAAATGTATAAAATTTTTCTTTGTCAATTATATCTTAATAAAGTTGGAAAAAAATAAAATGAACTCTCAAGGCTGGCAAAAACCTAGATAAATTTTAAATGCATGTTACTAAGTGAAAGATGTTAGTCTGAAAAGTCTACATACTGCATTATCGATGACATTCTGGAAAAAGTCAAAACTGCAAGGCAGTAAATAGACCACGGTGGTGAGGGACTGGAGGGGAAGCAGCACTGAGTAGGTGAAGCACAAGGACATTTTTAGGGTGGTGAAAATTTCTGTATGATATTATAACAATGGCAGCATGATACCATACATTTGTCTGAACTCAGAAAACTCTACATTACATACAAAGAGTGAACCTTAGTATATGCAAATCTAAAAATTCATTTAGAGTTTAAGGTATCTCAGGGTGGAATGCAGATTTAAAAAATATCTAACTGTTTTGCAAGCATATGAAACAAACTCAATGACAGAGGCAAGGGGAAGAGGTGCTGATTTCAGTAGCTGGAAGTTAGTAGAATCTATAAAATTAAAAGGAAAAAATATGTATATAAGCACTGTATTCCAGTTGGTGACATTTTTCCCCACAATGATTCAGGTGAAAAATTCTGAAGCCACTGTACATATGTACTGGAGCTGACCAGTTAAGTAAATGGATGGTGAGTGTGGGAGTCAGAGGTTTCAACTGTTGAAATGAGAGATTACAGAAAAGCATGAGGAAGATGTTCGCATGATCCATGTGGCATTGGATTAGAGCTGGAGACATCTGCATGAGCTCTAGTATAATTACAGATGGATACACATAAGAATAGTACAGCACACACACAAATACTCCCCCACTCTGTTAGGTGAGAAGGCCTGGAAGCACTGGCACCCCAGTAGCAATGAGCACTCTCAGTGGCTTCAAATACCACTCTCCAATAACAGGAATAACAGCCTCATGAGCAAGTGGCTGCTTCTAGGCTGGAACAAGAAATACATAAGATGATTCTGCAGCATCTTGTAGTGGCCAGAAAATAAGGACTTGCTTAAAGAAGCCACAATCAAAGGGGCATGTTAAAGGATACTGGAGCCAACTAAAAGATCTCTCAGTGGCCCAAGTAGGAATAAGTTAAAGAACAAAACCAAAAAATAGTATTGAGTTATCACTCAAAGTATAAAATAATCATGAGCCCATTCTGATATAAATAAATAATTGAGAAAATAAATAAATAGAAGAGAATAGACAATCTCCTGTGCAAAAGAATTCCAAATAATTTATGTAGGTAGTCTACTCTCAAGGAAATGGAGCATAAGTCTTTACATCTTAAGTGTGAGCCAAGCAAGGTGACTTCGTTCTAAAGAGTACATTAAGGAAAGTTGAGAGAAAAAAGTAACTTTACACTAGAAACTCTTAGAAGCACTACCTTAGCCAGATGATCAAAGTTAACATCAACAGTGGTAAGTCATGTTAACAGCATAAATGAAAAAAAATATTTATTTACTTTTAGAAAGAGTTGAAGGGAGGGAGAAAGAGAGGGAGAGAAGCATTGGTGTGAGAGAGAAACACTAAGCACCCCAACCAGGGACTGAACCTGCAACCCAGGCATGTGTCCTGACTGGGAAATGAACTGGCAACCTTTCCTTTGGTGGGTCAATGCCTAGCCAACTGAACCACACCAGTCAGGTCAATAGCATGAATTCTTGATAGGGTGTGATAAGAATAACAGTTTACCTCCGTGCACTTCCTCCTGGAAACCAATAACCTTGGTTTAATCATAAGAAACACATCAAACTCCAATTGAGAGACATTTTTCAAACTCCCAACTGGGACTCCTCAAAATTGCCAAGGTCATCAGAAAGAAGCAAAGTCTGAGAAACTGTTACAGACAAAAGGAGCCTAAGAAACATGACAACTAAATGTAATTTGGCAAGAGTGGTGGAAATCTAAATGAAGTATGAACTTCAGTTAATAATAATAAATCAATATTGCTTCATTAGTTGAGACAAATGTACTATTGAAATGGGAGATGCGAGGAATAGGGAAAATTGGGTATGTTGTAAATCCAAACTCTGAACAATCTTCACAACTTTTCTCTAAATATAAAACTGATCTTGGAAAATATTGAGCCCTGGCGGGTGTAGCTCAGTGGATTGAGCGCGGGCCTGCGAACCAGATGATCGCGGTTCGATTACCAGTCAGGGCACATGCTTGGGTTGCAGGCCAGTTTCCGGCAGGGGCCAGTCCCCTGTGCAGGGGATACACAAGAAGCAACCATACATTGATGTTTCTTTCCTCTCTCCTTCCCTTCCCCTCTAAAAATATAAAAAATAAAATATTTAAAAAAGAAAATATTGAAAGAATTACTGAAATAGTAATAAAAATAATGATGGAAATACTATAACTCAGCATAATGTTATAAAAATAAAGAATGATCAAGAGTCTATGGATTCAGTGATTTTGGACAAGAAACTGCAAAGGAAAGAGTCAGCATGCAGTTTAATTATGTAGAAAGGCAACTGCGTGAGAGCAAGAGCCAGTCCCCTGTGCACTGTGCACTGTCTGTCACAAGTTGTGGTGTGAAGCATCACAGCTTGTGTGGTGTTTGCAAACAAAGCCCATGACTTTCTGTTAAATTAATTGAATTTTTAAAGAACAAGGACAAATTAAAATCTTCTAGTTTGGTGGTGTATAGATTTAAGGCAAAAAAGAAAAAAAGCCAAAATTACAGAGGATCATTCAAGCCTGCATTCCTGAGAGCAAAAACAGGTGCCAGTCACACCATTGGTGAGAATTATGTAAGCTCGATGCTAAAGGAGTGACAAATCTTAAGCTCACACAGAGAAAGCAGAACAAACTATTCACAAGTTTCTTTCCTTAGAAGACACTCCTGGCTGTCATAGGTTCTCAGTGGATAACACATGGAACCACTGCTATTCTCTCATGTATAACCTCCTGACCTTTACCTTACAGTTGCACAGAACCACTGATACGCTGAGTAGAAATGGATTCTTGGCCTGCATGTGTTATACACGAAGGAGAGATGTCAAACAATTTTTTCTATTGATTACTGAAAACTCATGTCATGGAAGACATAATTTTAAAAAATTCACCATTTCTTTGTGAGCCTCGCTAAAGGCTGCAGAGTGTGTTGGAGTGAGCCCCAGGGAGTGTTCATAGGGGCTGCAGCCAGATTGGACATCTGTCTTGAATTAATAGAGGTCACACTTAGATGTCAACCAGAGCTTTAGCCACTGATAGCCCTTTGTGATCAATAACATTTTCTTCAACCTTGATTCAAGGTTGAAGAAAATTACATAAATTGTGCATAATAAACTCATGGCAACTTTGGGTTTGTGTCTTTGCAGTAGGCTGTGTGATGGGATGGGTAAGGAGCGTGTTCACCTGTTCCTAACATATGCTGGTCATAAAGAGAAAGGTGCTCATGAGAGCTTGTTGGCTTTTGTTTTTTGTTATGTTGCTTAATAGGTTTTAAAAAGGTAAACTTTGAATATGGTGAAAAATTTAAACGTCCAAAAGGGAATCTAGAGAAAGTATGGATTCATCTCACTCTAGAGTCTCTTTCCTAAGAACAATTGTGGCTACTGGTTTCTTCCTGTAAGTTGCTGGTGTGATGGATAAAATAAAGACTTGACCTTGTGACAGCTTGTTAAATGTGTCAGCTGGAATGCATGCCTTTATTGCAGTTTCCTCCTAAAGCCCCTCAGAGTTAAAAATACAGGAATTAAAAAGGCATGCACAAAAAGGACAGAGTGAATGAGAAAGGAAACAGCAGTAACAACATTTTTGCAAACTAGAGAGCAGACAAATAATTGAGAGCAAATTTGTCCTAAGCCAACAATGGAGGAAGCCTAGAAATAAGACTGTTAGCTCTGTGGGGCTTCAGAACCTCAGAAAGGGGGGTTCCAGGCCCACAGGAAAGGGGGAATTCAGGTGCAGCTGGAAACGGGAGATGTAGTGGAAAGTCCTTCCTGAGATGCAGTCAGGTCAAATTCCCTTCCAAATCTCTGTTGTCAGGTGAACCATCCACTAACCTGAAAAATAGATTAGGGGTTTGCATCTTGGAGAGTTGGACCAGAGAGATCTGGGCTCAGGGGTTTCAGGCCCAGCTATGGTTAAGAGGGTCTTACTGAATAGAGGAAAAAGTAGAAACATGCATACTTTGAATGATGCGACAACTTCACTTTCTTTTTCCCTTGGCTTTCTGGAAGACTGCCAGTCAGGACCCTCCTCTGGGGAGATAAAAGCAAGATCATCTCTCACAGGCACGAAGAGATGAAGAGAAAAGATACCCTGAAAAGATAGCTGGGAAGCTCTCAACAAAACAACAACCCCTTGCCCTGGCTGGTAGCTCAGTTGGTTGGAGGATCATCCCCTACACCAAAAGGTTGTGGGTTCAATCCCTGGTCAGGGCACGTATCTAGGTTGTATGTTGGGTTCCCAGTCGGGGCAACCAATTAATGTTTCTCTCTTACATAGATCTCTCTCTCTCTCTGTCTAAACTCAATAAACATATCCTTGGTGAATATTTAAAAACAAAATGGATAAACAAAAACTTCTCAACTACTCAGAGTGCCATAATCCAAAGCTCTACTCAGGAACACACAAATTCCCTTTAGCTTAGCTGTGCCTCACTGTTGAGGGTCGCCAAGCCCTATCATGAAAGGTACAACAGAGCAGAAAAAATGAATCTCAAAGAAAACAGAAACAACATTTGCAAGAGAAGTGAAGCTTAGAAAACTTTTATTTATATCCATGAAGACATAAGGGCAAATGTTGTACGGTGAAACAGAGACAGGATGCTGTTAAAAAGGAATATTCGATAAGAAATAACAAACATTTGGGAGTTAAAAATATGAAGAAAGACGGAAAATTCAATATAAATTTTGGAAGATGGTGTTGAGAGACTCTCTCACAGAGTGAAAGGATAAAAAGGAACAAGAAATATAGAGAATCAGTTTGGTAAGGTTTGACAGCTGAAAAATAGGAAAGGTCAGAGAAAATGGATGGAGGGATGTATTAGAGAAATATTTTTTTAAATATATTTTATTGATTATACCATTACAGTTGTTCTATTCCCCCCCTTCATTCCCCTCCACCCGCACACTCCCTCCCCCACCATTCTTCCCCCCTTAGTTTATAACCACATGTCTCAAGTTCTTTGGATTCTATATTTCCCCCACTATTCTCGCCCTCTCCCCTATCTATTTTCTACCTACCATCTATGCTATTTTCTGTGCCTTCTCCCCCCTTCTCCCCCTCCCACCCCCCTGTTTCTAACCCTCCATGTGTTCTTCATTTCTATGGTTCCACTCCTGATCTAGCTGTCCTCTTGGTTTGCTTTTGTTTTAGGTGTGGTTGTTAATAACTGTGTGTTTGCTGTCCTTTCACTGTTAATATTTTTCATCTTCTTTTTCTTATATAAGTCCCTTTAGCATTTCATATAATAAGGGCTTGGTGATGATGAACTCCTTGAATTTGACCTTATCTGAGAAGCACGTTATCTGCCCTTCCATTCTAAATGAAAGTTTTGCTGGATAAAGCAATCTTGGCTGTAGGTCTTTGGATTTCATGACTTGGAATACTTCCTTCCAGCCCCTTCTTGCCTGTAAGGTCTCTTTTGAGAAATCTGCTGACAGTCTGATGGGCACTCCTTTGTAGGTGACTGTCCCCTTATCTCTTGCTGCTTCTAGAATTCTCTCCTTCATTTTAATCTTGGCTAATGTAATTATGATGTGCTTTGGTGTGTTCCTTCTTGGGTCCACCTTCTTTGGGACTCTCTGAGCTTCCTGGACTTCCTGGAAGTCTATTTCCTTTGCCAGACTGAGGAAGTTCTCCTTTATTATTTGTTCAAATAAGTGTTCCACTTGTGGCTGTTTCTTTCCCCCTTCTGGTACCCCTATAATTTGGATGTTGGAACGTTTAAAGATGTCTTGGAGGTTCCTAAGCCTCTTCTCATTTGTTTGAATTCTCATTTCTTCATTCCTTTCTGGTGGGATGTTTTGTTCTTCCTTCTGGTCCATTCCATTAATTTGAGTCCCAGTTTCCTTTCCATCACTATTGGTCACCTGTGCATCTCCCTTCATTTCAATTAGTTTAGCCTTCATATGTTCCTATATTTTAATAAAATCCCCCACATCTGATGCGTATGAGTTTTCAGACCGAAAAGGCAAACAAAGTAACTATTTCAGTGGATTTTTTAAAAATAAAGAGTCAAAGATCCATCATCATATAATTATAGAACAAGGAGAGGATGCCACAAGGGGGTGAGGGGAGAGGGAGAAGAAGAAGGAGGAGGAGGAGGAAGAGGCAGAGGAAGAGGAAGGAGGAGGAGGAGGAGAAAGAGGGGGAGAGGAAAAGGAGGAGGAGGAGAAGAAAGAGGAAGAGAAAGGGGAGGGAGAAAGGGGAGGAGATGAGGAAGTTATATACAAAATATTAGGAATTCTCATTATTCAATTAACATCTTTCAACAACAACCTGAAAGCTAGATAACAACAGAATCAGTGACTTCAAAATTCTGAGATAAAATTTCCATTCAACAGTTTCCATTGCTAACCAAATTATTAAAAGATGTTAATGTGGAATGAACATAGCTTAGATATAATAAGTCTCACATGTTTTATCTCTATTCCCACTTGCCTACTTGCTTAGGAAGTTACTGGAAAATGAACCTTATAGACACAAAGGAGTAAATGAAAAGAAGACAAAAACATGATCCAACAAAGCAGGGGATCTCATAAGGGCAAAAGACGAAGGAAACCTTGTAGGATGATGGTGACTAGAGCTCCCAGGGTCATTACGGATAGAAAGCCAGGAGTCCTGTCTGGTTGGAACAGGGGAAGGAAGGGCTCAGAGGGGCGTGGGGTGTTACAGACAGGCTGAAATGTACCGTGACAGGATGTACACATCTGGTAGGGAACTTGGAAGTGAATTGGTGATGTGTGTTCAGAAAGCAAAGCAAACGAACAGTAAAAATAAAACAGTATTCAGGAAAGGATCATCTAGCTCAACTATGAATAATAGTCATGTAGTAAAAATATGGTAAGTAATAAAATATGTTTAACCAAAGCATAATAAATCTCCATTTGGAAGAATGGAAGAGGGATAGCCTCTGTGTCTTTCAGGGCAGGGAGATTTGCATCAGGAGAGCTAAATTCTCACCAGCTGCTGTGACAGTTCAAGAGAAAATATTTAAAAACTGAAAAAAAAATCAAAGTCTATAAGCACCTTCTTTAGAAAGTCAGAGGCAAATACCGGGGGGCGGGGGGGGGGCGGGGAGGGAAAGCTAGTGAAAGTAATTGAAAGTTGTTACCTCTAGGAAGTGCTAATGAGGGATATTGCGAGGTGGAGAGAGCTTTGTTCTTTTTTAATTTTGTTTTTTTTAAAGGTTTTATTTATTTATTTTTAGAAAGAGGTGAAGGGCAGGAGAAAGAGAGGAGAGAAACATCAATATGTGGTTGCCTCTCATGCGCCCCCTACCAGGGGACCTGTAGGTCCTACCAGGCATGTGTCCTGAGTGGGAATCGAACCAGTTACCCTTCGGTTCATAGGACAGTGCTCAATCCACTGAGCCACACCAGCCAGGGATAATTTTGTTTTGTTTTAAGGTATGTAGAGCTATTTGACTTTTTCAACAATCAATCAATAAACAAATAAATAAAACAAGGGAATTCAATTAGTGGAAAAATTGATATATATTGGTAACTTCAACAGATTGGTCTGAAGTGGTTTTTGTTTCTCAATGACCTATTTAGCATTTTGAGTAGCTTGAAATAGCACCTTAAGGGTAAAATATCATAATTTTAAGGTTGGAAAATCAGACATCATGATTTTCCAAAAAGACTTAACTTAGTATGAATGATTCAGTCATTGAAAGCTGTCTCTTTTCCATCACTGACCAATTTTCTTTTCAATTGACAAGAAGTGACTCAGTGACACATTCTTTAAAACCATGTACAAAGGCTGAAACAAATGTCAACACTTACGGGTCACTGAGACCAGTTGCAGCATAGACTTAGAACTCATTTGCCTGCACCCCAAGTTGTGGTGCTCAGCCTTTTAGTTTGGTCTTTTGTTGTCTTGATGTCTAGCATAATGTGGGAAGTAGTTTTCAGTGAGAAATATTTCTGTAACTTCTCTGCCCACCTTTGATCCAATTATTACCATTTCTTTTAAAAACACGCAATGCTGGCCATTGCCATTCCTGATGACCTACCAGTGACAATTAGAACTGTGCTCTTTGGGAGAAAGCAAGTGCACAAAAACTGATAGGATGAAGAATTTGGCTGAGCCATTGTTAAGCTGGGTAACCTGGCTAAGCACAAGATTGTAAACAATATTATCTCACCCTATGATATGAAATAATATTATCAATGTGAAATCTACTCCAATTAAAAATTGTTGGAAAAATTTTTGATAATTTTTAAACTTTACTAAACACTATTAGTCCAAATGTTGACCAATGTACCCATTAGAAGGTCTATGCTGACTGGAACTCAGTCAGTAGAAACACTGCCTCCTATCAGCTAGCATCCTTTCTCATGCTTTTTGATGCCAAGTGTCTGTTCTGATTGCTTGCTAGCTTGGAGCCCTTTGTTTTCCTTTGTGTTGTTTTTTTTTCATGGTTAATATACACTTAATTCTAGTAGAGGGGTCCCATAAATAGGTCAGAGTTTATTTACCAGCATCACCTTTATTTATACAGTCAAAACAATATCCCCTCCCCTTTTGTTAAGTGCCAAGGTCTACAGTGGTGATGCAGAAAAAGAGATAGCAGTGGCTTCTCTCCCACTTGGGAACTTCACAAATTATTTCTCCCTCCACTCCCACATTCCATTCCCTTGGTAGTTATGTTAAGTCTCTAAGGAAATGAAAAGCCAGCCTTCTTTGAAATTCAAATTGGGGAATCTTCTGCTAGGGTACTAATAGCTCTTCCCTCCTTTTCTGAATGATTCAGATCCTCTAGTCCTCTACTGAAGGCTTGAGAAGGAGGCAACAGAGAACTGTACATCTGGTTTATCCTTTGGAGACTTGGCCATCAGAGGCTCCACATGTAATAATTCTATATATGAAAAACAAATGAGATTCTGCTTGGTTAAGCCCAGCAGAGCTGTCAAGTAGTAAAAACTAAGAAGATGTAGGGCTTGGTGTGCTGAGGGCTTAGTGCCTGGTGAAGTGGCCAAGATATAGTGGGAGGAAGGTGGGTGCCCAGCTGTGCAGAGGAAGGGAGATATAGTAGAGTGATGGACAGTAGAAAGACAACACAATGTTCAAGTAGTTGAATACCTAGTGTGTAAGGGAAAGTCAAGCTGTCTTTTTCAGCCTGGCTCCAGAAGGCAGAAGCAGGTGGACCTATACTCAGGGGAAAGCATAGTGTTGCTAGGAGCATGGTCAGGCCCCCAGGAGTTGCATTCCAGGATCTGTGGCTGCCTACTGGCCATGTCACTTTGATGCTGGACAAGTTATTTAAAGTATCTGGATTCCAGTGTCCTCATCTACCCATTAGGGTGATATTATTAGTATCTGCCTCATAAAATTTTTCTGAAGTCGAAGTCAGTTAACATATACATAATATTAAAACAGTGCTGGGCTTGTAGTAGGCATTCCCATATTATGGGCCTTATGCGTGATCCTTGTGGAGAGTTAGCATGCAACACAATGTATGGAAGGTGTTCTGACATCTTCTGCTCTGAAAAGTTTGCTCTCTTTGTGTGGCTCAATTGGACACTGGCTGACAGGTTCATGGGGACACTGGGATGGGAGGATTTGTGCAAAATGCAGGAGGTAGGATTAAAGAACTTTTACAGTCTTTTCCACTTCCATTTGAGGTGCTCAAGTCTGAGCCACGTGGTCTTATGCTGGAGTGCTGGCTTTCAGACTGTCCCATGCTCAGAGCCACTATCAGACTGTCAGCTAGAGCTGCTTTTAACATGCATGGGCATTGTGGGATCCAGACCCTATGTGCTTTACTCAACCGCACGGTGGAAAGCAGGTGCTGGAATGGAAAACAACAACAAAAATGGCATTTCTTCTTCAGTTCACACGTGGAGCAGAGTTTAGTGGTGTCCTCTGGGTAAGGAGAAACTCCACATTTCAGGATGAAGTCCATATTTGGAAAACAACAAAAAACAAACGCTTTGAACAAGCTTCACAGGAAGAAACTGTGTGTCTCTTGGTACCAGGAGGTAGAAAGGTGAGAAGTATGATGCATTCTGGCATAACTGACTCACAGGCACAAACCCACACTGTCTGCTGGCTCGGTCTCTGGTGTGCCCTGCTGCCTGCAGGTGGGAAATGCTCTCACCACAAAGCAATGGGCCAGCTACAGGTGCTGGGCTCACTCAGTGACTGTGTTCAAAGGCATTTTATGTAATGATACAATGCACTAAAATAGCCATGTTACACCAAGTACTGAAAGTAGTGTTTTTTTTTTATTTTTAATGCAAAAGCTACATTTCATTGTTATGAAAAACTTTTAGAACAGAAACAAACATCGTATGAAATATCACTGCTCATCTACAATTTCAATAATTTGTTTTTATTCACAATGTTTTCCTGTGCTTATGTATTTTTCACAGTTGTAACCAGCCTTTTTACTTAAAATTATAACATAAGAATTTCTCTAAGTTTGACACTAGTCTTATCACCTAAATTTTTTAAAAACTTACTCAATACTACCTTATTTTCATTCACTATATTTTAAATGACTAATCACATACTCTTGGGCTTAAGAGTTGTTACCAGTTTTGCACTGTGGTAACATTCATAGTTTTAATTCTTCCAGATTTTTAAATCACTTACTTATCTTAAGTGTAATTCCTGAGTTAAAGAGTGTGATTATTTTTATTACTATTAACTCTTTTTTTACATACATAAAAGCAATGCCCTTTCAATTAAATATTGTGGAATTGATTGCTCACATGTGTTTACCTCTGCTTTCTGCTGAGACCCCACCAAATGGGATGAGGGAAAGGAAGACAGTCCATGTGTGCAATGCCCAAGGTGGAGACTGAGCTGAGCGGTGTAGCCACAGCCTGCTGGGTGGAAGTGTGTGTGGGGCCCGAGGACATGTGCAGAGATGGGGAAAAGATTGTGCATCCAGAAAAAGCAGAACATGGAAAAGAAGAAAGAGGCCATCACAGAACATGGCTCAGTTACTTGACCTCTCCCGACATTGAATGCTGTAAGGCTTAATTTTATGTGTCAGCTTTACTAGACCAAGGCGAACCCAAAATATGTGGCTAAACGTGACTTTTGGGTGTGTCGGTAAGGGTGTTTCTGGAAGAGTTTAGTATCTAAATCAGTAGACTGAGTGTGAAATAATAAGAAAGAATGGTAAGTGTAAATATACATTGGTCTCTGTCCCTGACTTTTGGCACAGAGCTCTTGAAACCCTTGTAAATGGCTGAGTGCCAAGAGCATGGGGATGGGGGACCATTTCTTGTTCCTATGAGGTGACTCTGGGAGGCTTCTGGATGAGGGGCTGTCACCAGAAAGGCCAAGCCATGATTAGAACATTGGAACTTTCAGCCCCATCCCCCATCCTCCAGAGAGGGGAGAGGTGAGAAGGGAGCAGGGCTGGAAACCGAGTAGTGAATCATTAATCACGTCTACATGAGGAAACCTTCATGAAATCTTGATTGTAGGGGGTGAGAGGGGCTTCCAGATTAGGGAATGCTGGAAGGGCGATGCACCCCAACTCAAAGAGAAGAGAGGCCCGTTCATTTGAGCCCCTCCCAGACTTCCCCCTATGTATTTCTTTATCCCAATGTTCATCTGTTTATTCTTTATCCTACCCTTTAATAAACTGGTCAGCATCTGTGGTGTTTCCCTGAGTTCTGTGAGCTGCTCCAGCAAACTAGTGACCCCAAGGAGGGGGCTTTGGGAACCTCTGATTTGTAGCCCATTGATCAGAAGCACAGGGGACAACTTGTGGTTGTCATTTGATGAGGGGTGGGTGGGAGCAGTCTTGTGGGACTGAACCCTTACCCTGTGGGATGTGCTGCTTTCTCCAGGTAGACAGTGTCAGAACTGAGTAGTGTTGTAGGGCCCCAGCTGGTGTTGTGGAGAACTGCTTGGCGTGGGGAAAAACCCACAGACTCAGTGACCAGAATGTTGTGGGTGTTCTGTAAGAGGAGTAGAGAAGAGACACACAGAAAGACAGATGTTTTCTATCTCCGGGGGCCAGGGGACTGTGTAATTTTTCTAACTCTCCGAGTAAAGCAGATTGCTTCCCCAATGGGGATAGGCAATGTTAGATTTGCTGAGGGCATGAAAAAACAAAAAAGTGAGGGAAGGGAGAATCTCCTTTCTGTGCCTGACAGCTTGAGCTGGGACATCAGTCTCCTGCCCTAGGGCCAGGACTTAGACATTGTCCTTCTGGTCCTCAGAACTATACCACTGACTTTACTGAGTGTCCAGCTTGCAGACAGCGGGTTGTGAGACTTAGCTGCTATAATTATGGGAGCCAATTCCTTATAATAAATCTCTTTATGTGTTATACAGGATACATAACACATAAAGAATATATATAATATATAAAAAATATAATATGTGATAAAAAGGAAAATCTCTTTCTATTTTATCTATCATCTATCTATTTACCTAAACATCTACCCATTCTATTAATTCTGTTTCTCTTTTTGGTGCTATAAACAATAACCATCCATGTGCTTGCCAACTCCCTGGGACAGATTCCTGAGTGGATTACAGGGTCATGATGTTCAAGGGTTGTCTCAAGGCTCTGAGCACATGCTGTCAAGGTGCCTTGGTGAAGGGCCCCCCACTCACACCCCTCCATGCTGAGAAGCTGGTGTCTGAGCCCTGGACTGGCACTGTCTTATGTGAGGTCACTGTTGCCACCAGACCCTGTCATTTCCCTGTTCTCTCCACTGTGGAGTCTTCACCTCTGCCTGCCTCATGGCATCTGTCCAGTGCCTTTTGTTTCTATCAAATCTCAGGTAACCTGCCTCTCTTTCTGTCTTCCAAAATGCACTTCATCAGGAGTGCTCTTACATGATCTATCTGTATGGTTTGGGGAAAATCACTTAAATTCACGGAAAACCAATTCTCTCACTTGCAAGGTGAGAGAATTTTACACATAATCTATAAGGTGCTCCCAGTTATGGCTTTATTTAATACATTGAATAATTAAAATAATCTAATAGTTCAACAACAAGCTTTGGTTAAATAAATTACAATATATCCAGATGATGGAATAACCACACATTAATTTTTAAATATATTTTATTGATTAAGCTACTACAGTTGTCACTTTTTTCTCCCCTTTATTCCCCTCTGCTCTGTACCCCCCTCCCACCATCATTCCCCCACCTTAGTCCATGTCTATGGGTCATAAATATAAGTTATTTGGCCTCTCCATTTCCCATACTATTCTTAACCTCCCCCTGTCTATTTGGTACCTGCCATTTATGTTTCTTATTCCCTGTATATTTTCCTCCATTCTCCCCAATACCCTTTCCCACTGATAACCTCTCATGTGATCTCTATTTCTGTGAATCTGTTCCTGTTCTACTCGTTTGCTTAGTTGGTTTTGTTTTTGTTCTGTTAGGTTTGGTTGTTGATAGTTGTGAGTTCATTGTCATTTTACTGTGCATATTTTTAATCTTCTTTTTCTTAGATAAGTCTCTTTAACATTTCATATAATAAGGGCTTGGTAATGATTAACTCCTTTAACTTGACCTTATCTGGGAAGCACTGTATTTGCCCTTCTATTCTAAGCTATTCTAAAGGATAGCTTTGCTGGATAGATAAATCTTGCCTTTCATAACTTTGAATACTTCTCTCTAGACTCTTTTGTCTGCAAGGTTTCTTGTGAGAAATCAGGGGATAATCTTATGGGAACTCCTTTATAGGTAACTGCCTATTTTTCTCTGCTTTTAGGATTCTCTCCTCATCCTTATTTTTAATGTAGTTTTATTACATTGCATGGGAATGACTCATGTTATCCCTTTCAGTGAAGGTAGAATGGTACTATTCTACTATTCCAAATTTATACATGTGAATCTTAACATACAGAGTTTAAAAGAAACATAGCACAAAACTAACAGTGGTTCTCTATATGATTGTATTACTGGCAATACAGTTAGAAAAAATGCATTTTTAAATTGTTAAGGAGGGTCAGCTTCAGCTTCTTGGCCTTTATGCTGCTTTTCTTGACCCCCAGCCAGGATCAGGGCAAACCGTCATGCTCCTGTCATACCTAGAACAAGCCTTCATTCCAACAAACATTATTACCCTGCACTGCAATTGCAAGCCAACGTGTCTGCTTCCCACTGAATTCTGAGCCTCCAGACAGCAGAGTCCTTGTCTCATCTCTTGATGTAGCAGGATGCCCGGCACTTAGGACATGCCAGACATACATTAGCTAAATGTTTAATAAATCTGTCAGTGAAATAATTTTTGTTGAAACTATAGACCAATTCACTCAGACTTAATTCTGAGGCTTGCTATTGCCTATTACTTTTTGGTTTCTATGGTAAGTAATATGAGCATCTCAGATGATATTTTCCCCTAAATGCTTTGTCAACAACCAGGGTGAATTGTCCCCAGGAGATGGGGCTGCCTGAATGAGTGAGTAGGAAATTTCCCTTGAGGATGTGAAAGCACTGGACAACTACACCCAGTGGCACCAATTACCCATGCACATCTCTGTCCCCCATTGCTGGGGTCCCTTGCTTACCATTCAACTTTCAAGTTGTAATCTGGCTTCTTGTGGAAATGTCAAAATGAAGTAAAAATGCTCACTGGGCTAAAGGATGAGAAAGTGTTTCCTTTAGCCGATACATTTCTTTGAGTAAATTAGTGAGTTGGCAAAATTTTGTGAGCTCAGCCTTTCTGAACTCAACTAACTGTGGAACACTAAGGAAATTGGATTTGGGGATCTGCAAGACTGAGGGTGAGATTTTGGATTCTGGTGACTTAAATGGGGTACTGCTACCCCTTTGCTATATACTTAGTACTCCATCTATCTCATTTCTAGCATCAGTGGAGAATTGGAGGGCTCATTGTCAGCATTGCTATAGAGAGAGTCAGCATTTCTCATTGCTACCCAAGAGAAAAGGAAAGCTGCCTAGAGGGACTTGGGACAGAATTGAAGAACTTTGAACAAACCTCAGGTTTCAGTGCAAGGGTGGTTTTCATCTGGATTAATTCTACACATGCAGGTTAAATCATTCAATGATCTATTACAGTTACACATAAGGGGAAAAGATATTAATCTGTACCTATCCATTTACTCTCTGAATTGTTTTTTGCTTGTATTATAACCAATCTAATTATCTTTCATACTTAGCTGTTTAAAACACTGTTTTGTTTTTATAAAGAAGGTCTTTTTATTTTTTAGATTTTATTTATTTATTTATCTTTAGAGGGGAAGGAGAGAGGGAGAGAAACATCAATGTATGGTTGCCTTTTCTGTGTCCTCTGCTGGGGGCTGGCCTGCAACCCAGGCATGTGCCCTGACTGGGAATCTAACTGTGATCCTCTGGTTCGCAGGCCTGTGCTCAATCCACTGAGCTATACCAGCCAGGGAAAGAAGGTCTTTTTAAAAAGCCACCAAAAGCATCCCTCTTTCTTTGCTAATGGTTTCCTCTTTTCCCCATCCCTCCTCTCATAGTTACTCTTCACTGCCTGAGTAAGCTAATATGTCAGAGCATTATTTAGGTTTGCTTTCTAAACAGGTTTCTGCCATCAGCTGCTGTTCCTCAACCCATCTGATCCTCAAGCCTTGCTTGGCCTCTATGGAGCCCTTCCTGACATGCAGGCAGAAAGAAACAAAAGGGTATTTTCTTAGAAGGCAAATAGGACCATCTGCCCCCACCCCACCCCCTGCCATGTGTTAAAAATCTTTGACTCTCTGTGAGTACTGCATGAAGTCCAAATTCTTGAGCTGGTATGGAAGGGTCTTCTTACTGACACCATTCCTCACTACATTGCCCACATCCTACACACAGTGAGATGCTCAGATGCCTCTGGTACGGCTTCCTGCCTCATTACTCTTCTCTGTCTTTGCACTTCCTATTACTTCTGCCTGGAATGCTTTCCCCTGCCTTTTTGAAAATGTTATTTGCATCCTTCAAAACCAAGATGATCCATCATGTCAGCAAGCACAGTTTCTTGCTCCTTCCTTTGGGTTTTCACAGTCCTTTAAACAAACCTATCCTGCAGCAATTATCCCTGGTATTATAAATATCTATTTGCACAGGCTCATCTGTTACTAGACGATGAACTTTTTGAAAGCTGAGACCTGCCATTCATCTCCATGGAGCCAGTGCTCAGCACAGTGTCTGACTCATCATAGATCCTTAGTTCATGTTTACTGAATTTATTAATTAAGCCATAACCAAGGCATCACCATCCATTTAATTGCAAATGAAGTCCCAAAGATGAAATTAACAGCCTCATTTCTATCAGCCTCACTGATAAAGTGATAAAAAAAAACACTCAGTGTTTTTCACAATTCCAGTCAACGTAGAGCAAAGAAAAGTATCTGAGGGTGTTGGCCCTGCCCTTGAATGACTTATAATATTGTGGGAAACATGAGATGTCCACTCACAAAACAAACTAAGGACAACATTAGGAATATTTGAAAGTCATGTTAGTTGTAGCAGGCATCTGGACTGTCTGGGGTTTGGGATCAGAAGAAGAGAGAGCAGCCCACCCTCCCTCCTGGTAGTGTGGTGGAAAGGTGGAGCCACTTGGATGCAGTGTGAGAGAGAGAAGGGGGCCTTTATGTTCAATGCATTCAAAAAGGTTCCTATGGGAAGCTAGATCAGGGCTACTATTGAGAAATATGTGGTTTTACGTTTGGGGGAAGAAGTTTGGGGGAAAAGCATTCTAGAACAAAGAAATGATATGGGGAAATGCTAGATTCTGAGGTTAAGAGGCACAGGTAATCTGAATCAAATCTCTAGGCAATGCTGTTGTCTGAAGGACTCTGTTGTGTTGAGTAGCCAGAGAATAACAATAAAATAATTCTTTTTTTTGTCTTTTGTCTGTTTTCACTGTTACACGATGCTTTTATGCATCCTTGAAGTAGTTATTGGGTCCTTATGACAATCTTATCTGATTGCCCATTTAGGGCTTAGAGGCTGAGTCTACCCCATTCTAGGTTCCATGCTCCAGAGGTTCCCTGAGCTTCCCTGTGATGTGGCATGTCTACACACTACTATGTTCATTGGTTTATTCCTGAGGGAAGTAGATAATATTCTTATCTCTGCCCAGCACCTGAAACAAGATGGAAGTTCAGTGTTTGCTGTGTTAGTATTTGAATGCATGGATGTAATACAATGATGGCAATTTTACTTGCCATTATTATTGTCTGTATCAAATGTTTCATTCTCCACCTTAGTTCATAGGCTGCTCATTAAGTCTCTAGCAGTGAACCTAAAGATTCCAACCCATCTCAAAATCTCCAGCCCACCAAACATAGTTGCTCAGCCATCAACAAGATATGTCTCTCCTCCAAGTCTGGATTTACTAAAGGCTGGGTAATAAAGATAGCATAGCTTTGAGCCTGACATAGCATGCCTTCTAGAACACACAAACAGACATAATCCAGTAGCTTCAGGCTCTGCTGATAACAAAGACTGTCTGAGCAATGGCCCTTCAAACCAACAAATCAAGACAGACAGCCTGCCAAAAACATGCCGACCCAGCAGACTCAGAATCCCTTACCCATGGAGAAACAGCCCTCCCAGCCCATCCATCACTTAGACAACTCAAATTAGATGGTGAGAGCATTGAAGAAACAGAGTCCACCTCTGTAGCTGTAGGAAAGCTCTCTGCTCCCCAGGCAATCGTACCCCAAGTTCTCCCTTTTCCACCTCTCAGGAAGCATGAGAAGTAAGTACCCATAGCTGCTTGTAAGATTTCTATTCATCCTTCAAGATGCACCTCCAATGCCAACTCCTCTGTGATGCCTTCACCGATCTCTGAAGAACACATTGTTAGGTCAAGAGTAGGTTTTGTTGTTGTTGTGGCAAACAGTCTCTGCATTACCCAAATTGTGATCTTGTGATCCATCACCCCTTCCCTAAAAGAGGTACACACAAGGAGAAGCTTTATGGTAAACAAAGAACTTCTTAGCACCCAACACCCTGATTCAGAGCTTTGTGAAAGAGTGGAATGGGATTAGGAAACTTATCCTGAGCCCCCAGGTGTGCTCTATCTCCCAAAGAAAGCCAGAATCTAAGTCCTGGAGCCTCTGCCCCTCTCAACATAGCAAGGACAAGTTTCCAGTATTGACCAGTACTCTATAAAATGGACATAATACAAGTACCACATAGAGGTGCTATTAGTATTAAGTAGGCTATAATTTGTTATATGCCTAGCACACTGCTAAGCAGGGCACCACTTTCAATCAAAGGTAGCCAGTGTACCTATCTGTCTCCCACGTGTTGCTGCTGGGGCCCTTTGTACTCTGTACATCTGTCTCCCTGGTGCTCCTTACAACAACAGGGCATGAATGACACTATTTTGGACAGAGCGTGATATGATAGAAAGGCCTGGCCCTGGGTGAGTTTGTGAGTTCCTGAGAGGCACAGGAACAATTCCTACCTTATGCATCTCTTCAGCAGCATTTGACACAGCTATGTGATTCCTCCCTCCTGAAACTCCCTATTCTCATGGTTCCTGAGACAGTACCATCTCTCCATTTACTTCCTGCCTTGTCATGAACTCCTTTACTGACTCCTCATGCTTTCCCAGATCTCTAAATGTGAGTGGACTCCAGGTCTCTTTCCTCTCACCTCCAGAGACTTTTGTCATCACCATTTGCTAGTTGCTGAGGCCAAAATGCTTGAAGCCATTCTTGGCTCCTGCCTTTCCAACACCTTTTCTACGCAACCCATCAGCAAGTCCTGTCAACTCCACCTCAAAGATGTATCTATTTTAAAAAGAGTTGTTAGTGATAGAGGTGTTGAGAATGGATCAGAAATGGTTGCAGCATATGCCATATGCTATATCTGAAAAAAAAGGAATAACATGAAAAATTTCCTCCATTCTTGAAAAAGATGCAGGGAGCAGGCATCAATCATACTCATTCCTGTTATTAGGGCAATGCATGCTATTGCTACCCTGGGGGTTTTGCATTTCTTCAGGACTCCATTCTTTGGGGTGAGGGTTTTCTGATTCCTTTTCCCAGTGCAGTGAGGTGGTGATGCTTGTCTTACCATTGTATTTGCTCCAAGGAAGATCTCCCATTGCTGTATGAAGTCTGGCTGAGTCACAGGTACAGGAGCATGCCTTTCCATGTCCCCACTAACCTCATTTGTATGTCTATGCCCCCTCCTCTGAGTCAGTGTCTTTACAATGAGATGTTCAAAGAAGGGCCTTCCATGTGGAATAATTTGGATGGCAACCAACAAACATATGCACCAGGCATAGCAGGTGTCACTTCCGCAGGATGGTCATCACACAGTCAGTTGGACCTCCTGAATGACGTCAAAATGGGGAGAAGCAATGGAGTTTCATCCTGGTGTTTGTACAAAAGGAGACTGGGAAGTCTGTGGGGGCTCATGTGGCTCCTGCCTTGTTCCTGCGTCCTGGCGACATTCAGAGCTTTCTCTATGGCATGGGGCAGGGGTTGGGTGACTCCTTCCTTTGACTCCACGTTTTTCATCCTGGTCCCTCTGGTTTTATCCAGACTCTACCTTTCTCTTTCCTTTCCTAGTGTGGGGTTGGGGGCAAGGGAGAAAGGAGCCTTGCTTTGACACAGTCCACACAAAATATATTGCTGGAACTCCCACTTTGCTCCCCCCTCCTCCTGACACCTCACATTTCAAATCCCAAGAGCATGACCATTATTTTGTCAATCCTCTTCTGAGCCAAATACATGGAATATCTAGCTAACTGAATGGTGATGTATGAAAAACACCCCACATCCATACCATGTACATGGATAACAGTGTGGTGATTGCAGGGGGGAGGAGGAGTATTAGGGGTTAAATGGAAAAAAAAAAACACATCCAAAATAATGCCTCAGAGAGATTGTGAGGAATCTCTCACAATCTCTCTGCCAAGATTGCTTTGTCATGGAGGAAGGCCCAGAATTGTGAGGAATGCTATACCTGCAACTATGAGACCATTGGCATTTATAGTCTCTGTGTACATAATCTCACTTAATCTTTACATCAATGTTGTGAAATTAGTTACAGTGAATATAGATAGATAGATGACAGAGATAGAGTGGGGGGGGGCACTGACCACAGGCTGCCCCCTGCCCCCAGTAGCCACGGATGAGAATAAGTCTACCAAGACATGATCTGCTTGGAGAGGAAAGATGGCCGATCTCTCAAAAGAGAAGGGCCAAGAGCCTTTTCCTCAATGGGCTTTTACTGGAATACAGGGTTCGTTTTGCACAGGAATACAGGTAAAGCTCATTAATCATTGTCAGGCAGTAAGGATCAAACAATAGATGACAAAGAACTCTGAGGATCTATTTTGAGTCAGGGTCAGATAGCTAAAGAGCTATAGAACTTTGAGGAACAAACTCACTTCTTGCTCAGACCCTTATTTAATTGAGAGCATTCTAAACAAAGCAGGTTTCACAGGATTTTACATATTCTTTCTTAGGCCTGATTGCCCTAGGGAACCTGCCCTTTCCAGCACAGGGCAGTGCCCACCACCAGCATCGTTTCAGGCTTAAGGCATTGTCTCAGGCTTATGTCAGGCAGGGGTAGTAAGGCAGCCAAGAGATTAGGAGACTTCTTGAAGACAGAATGAGGACTCAGGCTGTGTCAAAGCTGAGGGGTGGGGGCCCATCACCCCCTTTTGCTATAGCCCCCCAAGTCCTTCCTTGGGGCCTCCATTGGATCATGCCTGTCTTAGGTCGTTTCCCTCTTGGGGAATCTTACCTGTCATTGGCTAACCAATCAAGCACCGGGGCCAGTTATGGGTGGAGTAAAAGGGGCTGAGGCAGCACCCCTACCAGGTAGTAAGCTTTGTCTCCTTAGTGGTTTATGGTCCGAAGGTCACTCACTCAGACTTAGCCACGGGGTTTATAGCTTCTGAAACCAGGCAGGGCAGTTCCCAACAATAGAGAGATGAGAGAGAAGAGATGGAGAGATGGAAGGGAGGGAAAGAGAGATAGGAGCTGCATGGAGCTGGGACATAAATGTCAGATTCCTCCTGAAATTCAGTGCATTATTAAATCCCAGTGGGAAATTCTGGCAATGGTAACAACCCATTCTGCAGACTGAACCCTGGTTTGGGCCTTTGACCCAAATGACCTTTATTCATCTGAGTTTCCCTCAGACAGCCAAGTGAAGACAACTTCTCCCTCCCTGCCTCACAGATCTGGACAGCTCTGTGGTGGGGGTCTTGGGCTTACTGCCCTGCCGGAGTCCTAGCATGTTGCTTGCCCTCATTTCTTGAAGACATGGTGTGATATGAAGCCCAGGCAGGAAGATGGGTTTTTAGACAGAGGTGGGGAAGACTCGCTGGTGACTCTGATGGGCATGGGAGTGAGTCACTGCTTGCACTTTATAGAGCAGTGAACAAACACAAGGCATACCAAGCATCAGCAATATGAAGAGGATGGCGCTGATTTTTTTTCTCCTGACATGTTTTTAATTAGATGTTTCCCAAGGCAGTGGCAGGAACCTGCATTACTTCTAGGAGAGTCTACTGGGAGCCATTTAAGGACATGGTTGGTTTCCACCCATCTTCTTATGGCTGAGAAGCAAACGTGCTTTTTAAAGGCTCATTAAAAAAAAATAGGGGACAGGTGCATTAGGAGCCAAACTCCTCAGATTTTTGTGGCGAAGAGGCCACTTTTTATTCTTCTCATTTGCAGCATGATAGAGTGTGATGTAGGACTGGGGGTGGGGTATTTCTGAAGCTTATGTAATTTGGGGCCTCTTTTTTTAAAAAAGAGAAAACTCCTCCTTGCCATGAGGAGTTGCTCAAAGAC
Organism: Sturnira hondurensis; assembly: GCF_014824575.4. Lineage (NCBI taxonomy): Eukaryota > Metazoa > Chordata > Mammalia > Chiroptera > Phyllostomidae > Sturnira > Sturnira hondurensis. Next base: position 2,092,019 of record NW_028092466.1, on the reverse strand, counting down.
GGAGGCTCAGGCCTGGTTTCGATCCTGCTCCATCCCTAAGGATGGCCAAGGCCAGGAAGGCCTTGCTGCTGGAGGTATAGTGGGCGTGGCTTCTGCTTTTCAAGAGGTGCTGAAGGCCCAGCTGCTGAAGATCCAGCTGCTCCGCGATGACTTAGCACAGCGCCTGCGAGGCTGCCCCAACCTGAGGCCACACCCAGCCCTCCCTTCCTGGTGCACCTGCCTCGGGTGCTGCGCCTGTGGGTGTCAAGTTGGTGTTCGCCCTCCGTGCTGAACACCGGACACTCCCAGAGCTAACGACAAGAAACCCGGGGAATGGGCAGGCATCTGTGTAATCCGCAGAGTGGGCGACCTCGGAAAGGTTGTTGGCTGCAACTGGGTGGTGGTTAAGGACTATGGTGAAAAGTCTACAGCCAGGGATATAATTTTGTGTCGGAGTACTTCAAATGTGAGAAATGAACAACTCAATTTGGCTTTTGAGTCAGAAAGGAAGAAAGAGAGAGAGAAGAAAGAAAAATTAATTTTAAATGGTCGAACAAATATTTATTCAGAATGAAAAAACAACAAATTTCTAGAGCTTGGGAACTGAGCCACTTTTCTTTTAAAATCTCTTCTGACAATCTACCAAAAAAAAAATCAAGCTTAAATAAATAGAATATTTTGTGATTACAAACTGGTGCCCCCCACTGCCCTGGAAGGATCAGCGGGGATTCTGCAGGGGAGAGAGCCTGACACTTAAGGTGGGGGAGGGGGGAGATCTGCTGAGGGGCGGTAGGGAGAGCAGTCCTGTGGGAAACTGCCCGTGTGCCACAGGAAGACAGCATGTTACTGGGGTTAACTCCACTTCCTCCCACCTTGGGGAGGAAGCTGTGGTGGAGGCTGCCGCCTGCAACTCATCACACACTGAACAAGTTGGGCGTCTTTGCTCAGGAGTCTAAGCACCCACCAGCAGCCTAAACTTAATGAGGGCAGCCTTCAAGGCTCTGGTACCTTTTCCAGAGCATCTTAAACTTTCTCTTGAATGGATCCCTTTGGGAACATAGTCTCTCTCCCCATTTTTACAGTGGAAACTTCTCTCTCAGTTTTTTTTTTTCCTCCATGGGAAAGTAGACTTCTGCACTCTCTACCCACCCTAGTAGGACTGGGTGCAGGACCTTTGCCTCCCTGCCAATCCCACCTACAGGCTCCTCACAAAGGCAGGAGGCATTGCTAATCTGATTGCCCCCCATTTTGTGGGCACATTTAAGTACTATAATGACAGGAAACTAGATCAAGGTAGGTTCCCCCTCCCACCCTCGCCCCCCTAACCCTGTCCCTGGGATGCAGGCCTGTGTAAGGCCCCACCTGCCTTTCTTGGCAGGCAAGCCAGGACCTGTGAGTTTGTTTGGCATCTCCAGCTGCACCTGGGAGGATGAGGCTGACCAGCCGTCCTTGCTTGTGTGGCCAATGGAACAAGAAAGCTTGGTTTGCTGCACAGAACCAGGCATTTCTATAAGAGGTGGAATCCTGCCAGGCTTTCTAGGCTCATGCTCCAGCCTGGGCTATCAGAGAAACTCTGCATTTGGAAGTATCAGATACTGGCTCAGAGGTTCTGGCTTACAGCATTTTTCTTCTCTTTTGAGTGCCTTGTTGGACTATTTTTCCTCAATTGTCTCTCTCTCATTTCTCTAGGTGAGTACCTAGAAGGAAGAAAGAATAAGTGGCAAACTTCAAAGATAGCCTCTGTGCCCCAAACATTCATGAAATGTGCACATCATTTCAGGGGTGTCCAGGTCTTCCTAAGGGAACCAAGGGGATTCTCTGAAGCAGCGCTTCTCAAACAGGAACATGACTATAAATCATCGAGGGAGTTTTGTTCAAATGCAGGAAAGTTCAGGAGGTCTGTAGTGGCCTTGAGAGCTGCCAGCCACCCATGTTTCTGATGAGTGGCATCTAGATCCTTGCGTCTCAACAAAGGTGGTCCTGGGACTAGCAGGGTCAGCATCACCAGGGAGCTTTTATAAATGCTGAATCTCAGGTCTATGGCAAAAGAAGCCTTGGCCACATGGGGCAGCTAATTACTTTCTCAATTTTCCCCCTGCTGAGTCATCCAGGATTATAATATATAAACAGTTACAGCTGGCCCAGGCAGGACTTCGTTAACTTAAAGGCTGGTCAAATAGGAAAATCATTAATTTCCCAAAAGGAACCTCAGAGACGAGGCTGGCAGCTGGTCCTCCTCTGTGAGTGGTCGACAGCTGCAGACGGGACCTTGTGCAATGTTTGTGGAAGGTAATGTGGCTGAATTAATGATGATGCAGGAGCCTTCACAGAGGTGATTCTTGACTCTTTTAATTGCACCATTTCTCAACCTTAATGCTGCCTCACTTCCATTTCTGAGTTATATATCCACACACAGCCAGAGACACATACATTGTAGATTGATTCTCCCACTCAAACTGATAAACTACCCAATGCATAATTTATACTCATTTATCTTTGTGCTAATCTAGCCAAACTCTTTTCCTCCTGCTCTGTCAACCAGAGTGCTCTGAGAAAATTCCTCTTTAGAGCCTCCCTCTCTGTGCTGCCAGCATAAGGTAGTGTCAGAGTTGCATAATGAAACCAGGGCCGGTTACATTCTAGGCCCCTTTCTGACTTAATTTCTAACTTCATGCTCAGGAGGCTCTTCAATCACCAGGATGGTTCAGCACTTCACATGCTGAAGTTTATACTGGGGCAGGGACATGCAACAGCAGGTATATAGTGGTGAGTATGTGAAACAGAGTTTTACTTTATTATTATTTATTAACTATTGTATTATTTCCCATGTGAACAACTGTAAACCTACTCTGGCCCCACCCTGTATTTTGTTCCATCACAAAGCATGTTTTTTGTCAGACTGCCCTTTTTCACATCCCTGCCCCACCTTTCACTACCACCTGCGTCAGCCCAAGCTTTGCATCTGGACTTTTAAACTAGAAATGCTGTTTGTTCCAGTTAGTGTGTCCAGCTGTCTTCCTGGCCTTCCTAGTCTCACTTGGTCAGATACTTCCCTTGAACCCAGGACTGCAGTCACTAAGAAACCCGAACTGTGCTCCTTAGCCAGAGATGGTTCTTGTCTCCCCTGCTTTCCTGAAGCTCAAGGAGAAAAGATCCACAGCTTTGATCCTGCCTCAGTGGTCCTACCCAAGTAGAAGTGCTCCTGACACTTCTACTTGCCAGGCACATGGCACCCTGTGGGACATGTCCTATCCCAGCTAACACTTGTGCTTGTGTCTGCCATTAGTCCTGGACTTTCTGGAGTCTTCCAGGTCCCCCAGATGTTCTTGAAATTCTCTTCTAACCTTTAGACACAGCCTCAACATTTGTCAGTGTCTCCTGGTCCATTGGACCACCAGTCTTTGTGTGCTCCTCCCAACAAATCCTGTCCTGCTCTGGTTAGGGCCTGGCAGGCCCCAGACTTCCATCAGAATCCAGGCATGAGCTTCCTTTTCCAGCTGAGCCCACTAAGTTCTTATGACCCCCCCCCCCCAAGTGGAGCCAAATGGAGCCAAGGGACATGGGGAATGCCAGGTGTCCTGTTTGTGACCATTCAGTGAGTGGACCCAAGAGACTTACACTGGTAAACCAGCAGACTCTTAATTTAGGATGGAGGGTGTGGCTCTGGGCAGGGAGAGTGAGGGACCCTTTCTCTTCCACAGACAATCTGTTGAAGACTTAGGAATCAGCACAATGTTCCATAGTAAAACCAAATTAAGAACTGGCCCAAATATAGGGCCAAAGAGTTTTTTTTCTTTTTCTTCTTCTTCTTATTTCTTTACTAGATACAACCAAACATGGTAACTTCACTAACTGTGGCAAATCATGGAAGAAAATCAACTATTAGCTTAGGACTGTATCACAGGAGACATGGGGTGGTGGGCGGGCATGAAAGGTGAAATTTCCAGAAGTCGTTCACTGTGGTCAATTTGTTCCCTTTCAGAGCCTTCACTTCATGGTGAGTTCAACCCTAACTGCAAAACTCCCATAGAATTCTCAACCTCTTTACCATTTGCATGGCTGAGCCCCTGCTCTCAATGAACTGCATAACCCCCTTTCTTGCTCTTATCTACAGGCTCTTTCTAGGGAGAGTTATGAAACAGTCTTGGCAGACCGCCACAGATCTGAATCTCAATGAGGCTTCATGGCTACTCATGAAGGTTCCTCTTTGCCATGTAGTGGGGATCTGGCTCCTCACACTACTCAAGCCCCTGACTTCATTCCCAACTTCACATTCTCAGCTGCTGACCTTAAGTCCTACTTTGCAAAAAATGAAGTCACCTTGAATAGGGCAGAGGGGAAAGGAAGGAGAATGTAAGCGGGAAAGAGTCAAGAAAGAATGCAGTGAGGAAATGGGACAGGTTGAGGATGGTGGTGGATCAACATGATCTTCCCCATTTTGGGGTATGAAAAAGCCAGAATATGCTAAATGCTCACAAAGGCTCAGCAGCTGCTGAACTCAGCCCCCTGGAGATTTTACAGCCCCCTGCTTGTCACCCCGACCCCACCTGTGGCTCAAGATTTTGATGGAAGTGGTGGAGACTTCTCCAGTGGAAGTTGGAACTTAAGCATTAAAGACACACTGTTTCTTTATTAGTTTTTTATTGGAGAAGATGATATAAACTGTAGCAAGGCCAAGGAAATCTCAGAGGAGTTCCTGATACCTCAGATGACACAGAGTCAAGCATTAGAGGTATCTGGCTTCAGAGCTGAATTAGCACAAGGTAGTGGCTGAACACTACCTTCAAATGAGAAGAACAGATGCAAGAGTTTGAAATGGAGCCCAAGAAAATTGTTTGCTTGGCTGTGTGTGAGATTACAGGATCATTGAAGACAGGTGGAGGGGTGGGGATAGAGGTCCAAACCCTGAGGCATCATTCAAAGAGGGATGGTCTTATTTATTTCAATCAGTGCCCTAAGGGAAGAGTCCTGTGATCGAATACAGATGTCTCCTGAATTTATGTACATTTTCAATCAGAACTGACCTTTGCTTCTGGTGACAGCACATGTTTCTTCTTTCCTTCATCTTTTTCCTCCCTTTTGTTCTTTTTTCATGATTTTTTTTTCTTTGTCAGTGAAAGTCTAGCTAGAATACAGACATCTCACTAAATATTCTACACACAGGGAACTACTAGATGACACACGTTCTGAAAGCACTAGAAGGGCTGATAGAGCCACTCAGAGGAAGGGGAGCTGCCCCAGAGATCAGCCGCTGGGAGCTACCACTCCAGGCCTTGGGACTGGAGGCACCAAAATTGGAAGGTTGCAGAGCCCAGCAGCACAGCGGTGCCTGCCACTGCTGCTGCTGCTGCAATTCAAAGAATGAATTCCAGAGGTCAGGCCCTGGAGGCAAGAGCTATCTGCCACTGCTGGAACCAGGGCCACCCCCAGGGGCCTGCACCTGTTGGCTGCTTTCACCGTCACCCACTCTGCCACTGCTGGGGCAGAGAGGAGTATGAGAGGCCATGAGTGGTGCTGAGGCTGAACAGCAGAGTGACCAGCACACTCCCTCACACTGTGCACCTCTCAGTCCTGCCTTCTCTGGACACTTTTTTTGCTTTTCTCTTTTTCTTCCCTTACCACATTTCTTTGATCAGCACTAACAGGGCACCCAGCCTGTGCCAGAAATTATGCTAAAATTGGGAGTTGAAGGGAGTATATTCAAGAATATAAAGAGCAACCTCTCCCCAAGGTGCTTAGAGACCAGAAATAACCCCTTCCCCAGGCCTTTCTTTTTCTTTTCCGAAGATCAAGAACTGCTTCCCTTGGTTGGGTACTTTTTGTTTAAAAATCCTAGGGTAACTTCTGACTGATTAGCTGTCAGTAGACACATACTGAGAATTTATAATATACATTGGACTCTACTAAAGGAGAAGAAATATGCAAAGTCTTTACTCATGAGAACTTTCAATACAGGAGGAGACACAGTGCATGGCAGTGAAAAGAATGTTAATTGCAAAGAGCTGAGGGGCTGACATCCTAAAGGCTGCTTGTAGGACATCAGGGGTGCCATGGGGTGAGTGGGGTCTGGGAGGCCTAATGGGGAAAGAGGCTTGACTTGGATATGGGGAGTGGAATGCAAGCCAAGATAGGAAGATGCTGCAAACTTAGAGATCTTGCATACAAACTGCCCCTGCCTCTAGCCTCAAGGCTGCTGCCCTGATCCACTTCTGGGCTGTGGAAACATCCAACATAAAGAGGTAGAAATGCAAACAGAGTTCTAGTTCTGCCCCTTTCCACACAGTCTTGGTCCAGTGACTTTGGGAGTGTCATCTGTCTGGGGCCTCAGGGGTCTTCTCTGCGAAAGGGGATACTGATTCTGTTCCTGTTCAGGGATCTGGGGAAGACCAGATCTGTGGCAATGCCCTGCCTTTCATCTAAGCCTCAATTGCCCACCTGGGTTTGGGGTGGGTCTAAGGGTCTGACTGACCTAGTATGCCTGAAGGAAAGTGGAATACTAATGAGGACCAGCAGAACAGCTGGACCTTGTTTCGAAGGCCATACTCTCACTGTATTTCCTCTTCTCCACAGTAGCCCCTGTCCTGGAGCCAGCTGCCCAGCATCTTCTTTCTTCTGGCCAGGTAGTGTGCAGGCCCCACAGTTCCTGCCAACAGTGTGCAGGAGGCAAGCCCCTTGCTGAGCAGCCTTCTTCACCACCTGTGGGAGGAAAGCCTGCCCTGTGGACATACAGGGCAAAAGTTGACCTAAAGATTGAAGATGGACTAAAGATGGACTCCTCTTTGTCCTCTGCCCCCCTTCCTTAGCCCTCTGCCCCTAGCACAGCCCCATCTTTGCTACTCCCACAGGCCTATGCGTGCTCATGGATGCCTCTGGATCCACTGGCTGTCCCTGTAATGAATAGTGACAACTCATCACATTGCCATTTGCTTCTCTGGCAGGGAGGTTAAGGGCTGGGGAGACTCATTAGCATCTGTCTAGAAGGGGACCAGGCAGTCCTACTTGTCCTTCTTCCAGACCACCTACCCCCATCCCAGGCCTCATGCTAACAGTTCTCAGTTGTGCATCTCCTTCCACTGGTGTGTCATGAGCAGCTGCAAAGAGGGTCACAGTCACTTATTATTGGATAGTAGTGATGGGAGGAAAGCATGTGCATGGTTTGCTTTTAGAAATGGATAATAAATTAAAGCAGTCATTTCCACTCATTAGTATTCCCAGATGCTTTTCTGAGTAGGAGAGGAAAAGGTGAAGTCACCCTGAGTCGGCTTATACCCTGTGGGCTTGTCTCTGGGAATGTCAATGTGAATGTCATTCATGATATCTGTGGCCACTGAAGGAAGCCTGAGACCAGGCTGCTGACTGTCCTGCCTCCTCTCCACACTGTTAGCTGGGATAGGAGGAGACAAGGCCAGAATGTCACGGATCTTCCTGAGGAGCCGAGGGTTAGTACATCTCTGACCGAGGGGACCCTTGGAAACAGCATGTCTGGACACGAATGCCCTAGAAATCTCCCAGGATCTTGTTAAAATGCAGACTTTGATTCAGTAGGTCTGGAGAGGGGGGTGTTGGGGATTTTCAGATACTGCTGTAAAAAAATGGGGTTATTTGGTGAGGACTCCAGAAGAAAACCATCCATGCCTTTTTTAGGTCCGGATGTTAGATGTTTTCTTAGATGGCCTCTTTTTCTAGGGCAACTAACTGGCTTCGAAGTGCAAATTCTCAAAGAGAAAGTCTCTGCAGGATGCCAGTGACCATGACTGGGGTTGGTTATACACATAGATTCTTGCATGCTGTCTTGGACTGACTGGCCTACGAATGAAACATAGTTACATCACACTTCTCCAGAGTTCATGGTAATCAGAGATGAATCAGAATGTAAAGCTGGAGGGGGCTGTACAAAATCTTGAGTTCAATTCTTTTATTTTAAAGATGATGAAACTAAGGCCCAAATGTTTAAATTATTGGCCTAGTACCTAACACAGGGCCTGACCCATTAATATTGATTGACCCAGCTGATGAAATGTCCAGTGTCCTGTCTTGTAGAGCTCATCAGAAGAAGATGGACTTTTCTTATTTTTTTCAGCTGGGAGTGGCAACTCCATGTCTGCAGGGCTGAGGACCTTGTGTGGCCGAGGGGAATGAGCTGGCGGAGGCCTCAGGAGATAGAGAAGCCAGAAACCTAAAGTTTAGATGGAGCCTTATTTTTAAGTATTGGCCACCAATTCCAATTTAAAATAGAATACCACATGGCCAAACAAGTCAAGTTGCCAAGGCAGACAAATCTGTTTGTTTTGGCCTCTGATTTTCATGGAAGCCAGGGATTGAAAGTGACTTTAGTCCCCTTGTCTGCTTGGGTGTCACAATGCAGAGCCAGGGCTCAGGAAGTACTTCCCCTGTTAGCTTAGATGGAAAGAGAATTTCTCCCCAACACAGAGAAGGGACACTGGCTGACAGTCAGGATACAGGCGATGGATCAGACCGTAGCAGTCTCTTTCCATGTATCCAGGGTAAGGTAGATGTTTGAGAGATTTAACTCTGCTTGGAACATGCTTAAAAATCACCTTTAGGATGGGCATTTTTGTTACTCCAAGGCAGGTGACTGGGGATTTTTTCTAAGCATAACTGCTCACTAAATTAGAAATCCACAAGAATCCATACTGGATTCTCTTACCTACGTACATACTAGCTTAGGAAATCCTAACATGTTGTGATTCCAGCGTGGTTGGATCAGGTACAAACTGTAGTGTCTATGTGTTCCATGGAGATATTTTATGACTGTTTTATCGATGCACATACAGAAAATGTGCACATAATCTACACAGAGGAAAGTATGCCTGAGAAATTATACAGTGAATTTTCACAAACTGAACACACCTGTAAAACCAGTACCCTAATGGGGACAGAACATGGCCAGCACTCCAAGAGCCACTTAAGTTCCCTTTTCTAGCTATTCTTTCCCCCTTCCTCAATCCCAGCAGGGTGACCATTATCTTGACTTCTACCAGCATGGATCACCCTTCTTTGTATACACATTGTATCTGGTTTCTTTTGCTCAACATGGTTTGTAAAATTAACTCATCGGTATTGTATGTAGTTGTGTTGCTATACTGTATTACTTCTGCATAGTATTACATTGTGTGTTCATCATACTATTCATTCTGCTATTGATGTACATTTTCAGGTTATTACAAATGATAATACAAATTGCTGCTATGAGATTTCTGATACATTTCTTTTGTTAAACATATTTACACATTTCTTCAGGTGTGTACCCAGGAATAGAATTGCTGGGTCATAGGGTATGCCTATGTTATCCTGTAGTAAATGTTGCCAGTTATCCAAAGTGATTGTGTCATTTTCCATTTCCTCCAGCAGTATGTGAGCATTTGTCTTGTCTCACATCCTTGCCCAAACCTGGCTGTTGAAAGACAAAAGCTTATCTGCGTTTTTCATTTGGTGGAAATATACTGTTTGACCTGGGACGTTGCTTAACCATTCTGTGCCTCGTTATTGAGGGGTAATAGTTCTGCCTTCCTTATGGTTTTCATGTGAGGGCTAGTTGTGTTAATCCATATATAACGTTGACAACAGTACCTGGCACAAACAGTTCTAAGGGTTAATTAGTACTATTGGGTTTGATTTAATGAGCTAAGTGGGGAATAAGAGTGAAGAGGAGCAGGAGGAGGAATGGGAGGTCAGTGTGCCGCAAATGGTGGGGAGGATGGAGTGGAAAGGATAGAAAGAGGCACTTGATTCTCTCCAGCTCTTAAGTTAGTTCATGGATCACAGACTGTCCAAATGCAAAAGCCAGAGAATGTCAAGTCCACAGTGGGAATGCAGGATACCAAAGCCAGGATGGCCTGGAGGCACCTTGATCATATTTATTCCCTCACCTGGGGCTGGGGAGCACAGGCCACACTAGCACTGATTATTTTAAGCAGAAAATAGGTAATGAGCTATTTAACCATTTAACATGAAGAGCAACTGTGGTTTGGGAAGGGCTTGGTTTTGCTGATGGGCCAGCAACTCTGTTCCCACTCTAGCTTCTAGGAGGTAGACCCCCTACTGGGACTGAAAGCAGACCTGGTCCTGTGGAGAGAACAGACACTTGACCTTGAGCCCAGGAAGCAGAGGCTTGAGGACCAGATCTTTCATAAGTTGAATTCCTCAAGAGAATTTCTAGAATTATGTATATCTGTTTTCCACATTTAAAATAATAACATACCCCTTAGTTCAGAACAGAAGTTGGCAAACTTCATTTGTAAAATTCTAGACAGCAAATATTTTGTGGGCCCTACTGAATTCTGCCATTGTGTCATGAAAACAGCCATAGGATGATATGGATCCTGGCCAGCAGGATCTGTGTATTGTGGTGGCTATGAACAAATACACATGGACTACAGAAGTCCTGTGTAGAAAAAGGGATAGCATGGCCACTCTCTAAGTGAGAGAGAGGACCCTGACCCCTGCCTGGACAGGCTTTTGTTACTTTTCTGGGTATATTCCATTGAGGATGGTCCTCATTTACTATGCATAGGTTTGCTGTAGGTGATTACCTTTTACAGATAACAAAGGAAAGAATGTTGCTAATTACTTCTAAGAGAAGGATATTACAGATCAAGGGGAAAAGTGGTTGAACCAGTTACACTCCATACTGGGGAGGTTTAGCACAGACTTTAGGAAGTTGCAGTAAGCACTTGTTGCCTCAATTCAGGGTGAGGGAGTTTTAGCAAAAGCAAGTCTCATAGCAGTCTAGGTATAATACAGGCCTAATTCCTCACAGAAGAACCTATCTGTGGGCACGGGTCTTGTGCATCAGACCTTGCTCCCCACTGGCCTTTTTGAGTGGGAGCTGGGCTACATTCCCACACCACAGGAAATGGTTTCCTGTAATAGGCAATATGTAAGCAAATGAACACATCTGTGTTCCAATTAAATTTTATTTATGGGCACTGAAATTTATATTTTATATAACACTCACATCACAAAATATTAATATTTGGGGGATTTTTCCTTAACCATTTAAAAATGTGAAAACCATTCTTAGTTCATGGACCCTGTACAATGAGGAAGCAGGTCAGGGTGCCCCAGGGGAAGTACCCTGTGTCAGTCAGACAGTGGTTTCCAAAGCAGGAATCTGGGCAAGCAGCATTGGCTCACCTGGGAACCTGCCAGACATGAGATATCTCAGGTGCTTCCAGATCCACTGTGTCAGAGACTTGGGGGAGCCCTCCAGGGGATTCTGACACACTTTCAAGTTTGAGAATCACAGGTCTAGAGTTCAAGTTCTTCTACACTCTTATTCTAAGTCAGTTTTATGCCAATACCACTTTTGCCTCTCTCTATCTTTTTACACTGGACAAGCCAATCCGCCTGATACCCTAAACACCTTGGCTGTAGCTGAATGGAGGCAAATGGCTCCAGAACATCACTGGCTGAGCCCATGTTCTTTACCAGATGAGTCTGACTAGCACTGGACACACAATCAAAAACCTAGTTGGCAATGGCTGTGAGTCATTAAAGCTCATCAGGTTTATCTTGTGAGGCTTCCAACTGGATATGTAGGTAGGAAATCATTCATTTCCATGGGGAGCCCAAGTGTAAAACCAAAATAGCAGAGAGAAGGGGTGATACACAGCCTTCATGAGGCAGAAGGAAACATGAGGAGGCAACAGTGATGCATACGCTAAAATTGTGAGGTGATTGTTCATTAACTGACACCCGCCCTTCCTGAGGAGGGTCCAGAGGCAGAGGAGAACTGAGTGACAGGAACGGCCAAGTACCAGGCTGGGGATCAGAAGGCATCTCTGCTGAGGATAGCACTGAATCCAGGTCACTAAGCTGCTTTGTGCTCCAAATCATGAGTCTGCCTCCTGAGCCTGGGAGCCCTGGTCCCGCTACAATTCCTGGTCCCATGTGAGTCCTGCCAACAAACAGGGGTGGACTGTCTGTTCCTTGGCACCAAAGAGTAAAAACCTCCCTTGGTGAACAGGACACTCATCCTCATCACCACACGGAAGCTTCCCTGAATACAGCACACATGTGTGTTTCCCTGCTCCTGCTGACCTCCCTGCCCCTCCTCTCCTGGACACCCTTAACTCTTCCTCTCCCAGACCTCACTTAAAGGCATCTTCCCAACTAAGTCTTGCTTGACTCTCCCACTGCTCCTCTCCATCTGGTGAAGCCCTCTCTCGCTCTGAGCCAGCATCCTGGTATCCACAGCCCTCTGCTGTCCCTTCTGCCCTGTTTACTGCTACCCACTGCAGCTCTGCACAAGGGACTTGAAGCTTCAGGTGTCTCCATGTCCCTGCCTTTGCCAGCACTGGCCTTGCACATGATCCAAGTTTACTCACAAGTGGAGGAGACCACAGAGGGCCCTATCACCCCCCACCCCAGCACACCCTGGGCACCCTTACTGCCCACAGACACTTGACAGACCAGAAGATAGAGATCTAGAGGGGTGACAAGATTTGGCAGCATCCATTGAATAACACTCTGGGACAGGAAAGATCAGTTATCTCTGGTGGGTCCCCTTGCCAAGTCCCAGTCTCCTTCACACTTCTAACTCCCTTTTCCACACTTGAGCTGAGGGGACCCAGGATAATTTCAAGGGCTTTCAATGACCATTTGCAATTAACTGCTTGGGAAATATCACCAGTCAATTAGTGTTGGCTCATTTCCAGGGCTGTCACCAACCTGCTCTGGAGCAATCAGACTTAATTATCTTGTTGTCTTTTCTTTCTAAAAAATGTTAATCTCATTTGTGAGGCTTTCTGTAAACAATTAGGTAAGCAGAGAATTTTAATGTGAATGAAGCACATTTGAATGAAGTAACTGTATTTTACCAACAGCTCGAAGGCTTTAAAAACTTCAGTTGACTCAGTGTAGTTGATTCAGTGTAGTCAGTGTAGAATCTGCATCTCCTTCTAAAATTGCAAGAATCATACTCCCAGGGAACACACACTTGGATAGGCCCAGAGGAAAACTCACTGTTTTTGTTTGTTTGATTTTTTTTTTACCACAACAGCACACAAAAGAGGACAAAGGGAGGGGACAATTGGTGTTTATCTGGGTTTGACCTTTTTAGATCCAACAATAAATTTACTGAGTTGGGCTAAATAGCAGGAACTGGTGGCTACCTTGGGAGAAAACAAACAATGTTTCACAAATGAGTTCCATGGAAGGTTAGTGGGAGTGGACAATTGTTTGCTTGCTTACCCATCAGTTTTCTCTCTGGGAATGGACATCCTTATTTTCTTTAGAACTTGGTCCTCTGCTATTTTCAGGGAGACTGAGTCCTCAACAGGCAGCTTAGGTTATGAATGGCTGGTCAACTGTACTGCATTGTCTGGCCACAGTTGGTGGCTTAGAATAAACAAACAACCAATGCCAGGCTAAGGAGAGGCAATCACAGGATGTTTTCTGGACTGCGAGGCAAGAGCAGCTCTCTTTCTACTGGCTGTAAGAATGAGTGTCTTGTTCCATCAGCACTCATGTGGCCACTCCATGAGAAGAGTCAGCTTCGTGAGAATAAAGGAAAATGAAGGAAATCAGAGGAGACAGAGACACAGAGAGAGAGATACTGGACTGAAGGCGACTGCATTTGCCTGCATGTATAAAAGCCCAATAAGACACAAACAGGAATTTGCAGCCAAGAAGGTAAGGATTTATTAAGAAGATGGTGCCATGCTCCGAGTCACAAGTGGCTCATACTCAAAGATCTTGTCCTCTGATGCTTTCCAGGGGATGAATTATATCAGGAAAGAAATCATTAGTCATGGTGACTGGTTGAGTTACAGTTGTGGTCTCTATCAGTTGGTTTGTGCCAGGGTAAGGGGTAATTGATCACTGCATGTAGTCTTGATATCATCCATGGAGTTGTTCTGTTCGATTTCTCAAGGATTAGTTCTGTAGGATTATTCCACTTCCTGGGTTTGGAGCTAAAGCACAACTAAGGCAAAGATACCCTGTTTAGTTTGATTGAAAACTCTGTCTGAATAGTCAATAGACCCAGGGCCTTGTTCCTAGGACTACTGAATGCTGACCAGAACCTCACTGTCCTAAGTAAGGGAGAGAGACATGTGTGAGTCAGGGTGCTGAGTGAGGCCAGTGTAAGTCAAAGGAAAAAATCAAAACAAAAGACCAAATTAAAGAAAATGAGGTTCTGAGCAGTTATAAGAGTGATATTCCTGATGCAGAGTTGGGTTGATACCCTGATCAAGCTGCATCCTTGGCTTTTTAGTTATTTGGCCAATAATTTACTTTTTCTTCTTAATCCAATTTAAGTTGTGTGTGTCACTTACAACTTAAAGAGTCCCTTCAAATACATTAAAAAAAAACATTTTTATGGTCAAAATCTGTGACTTAACTATTTCTTTTCAACCATAAATGAGCAATAAAAAAGATCAATTTCACTGGAAGCTCCCTCAAGAGACTGAATAATGAATCAAAAGGATTAATCTTATGGAAGGGATAAATTGAAATTTGCCTTTGTTTCCCCCTGAGCCTGGGGAGCCTATAGCCCTTTTTCTTCAAAATCCTCAAGAAATTGAGCAATGACCTCTGAGCTGCTTGCCCCCCAGCACATCTCTGATTACTTGGCTTCTTCTTGGCCACCTGGAGTCCACAGCATCTTTGCTCCTATCTGGCAACAATGTGAAGGGCACGGGGCAGCACTACTGAGATCTTGCCCCTATTCTGCCCATCACTACTGTTGGATCCTGGGCAAAGCATGCTGCTCCCCTCATGCTCTGTCTCCCCAATGCAAGATGGTTTTCAGGGGTCCACTCTGTTATGCCAGCTACTCCCAGTGTGAGCTCCTTTCAACATCTCCCTTTGAGTCCTTGTGTTGTTTCTGCCCAGTCACAGCCTCTTCTACCAGGGGTCTCACACACATGCTCCAATGAGACATCCAACAGCCCTTCCCACTGCAGCCTGGGTCCTGCAGGACTCTTAGTTTTGCCCTCTCAAAGCCAGTGCTGACTCAGAACTCAGACTTCACTGTGTCTGCTTAGCTGTTGTGTTCATACTTGGGCTTCCCTCAGTGTTGGGCATCACTCAGAAAGCAGAAAGAATTCTAACCAGGGTTTTTTTTTTTTTTTTTTTAATTCTTACCCCAGGATATGCTTATTGATTTTAGAGAGAAGGGAAGGGATGGAGAGAAGGAGAGAAACATCAATGTAAGAGAGAAACTTCCATCTGTTGCCTCTTGTACACACACTGGCTGGGACTAAACTAGAAACTTAAGCATGTGGCCTGGCTGGGAATGGAACCTGTAACCTTTCAGTTTATGGAATGATTCTCCAACCAAGCTGTACCCATCAGGGCTCCACTCAGGGCTTTTGCTAGGATTGGGATTCTAGTCTCTTGGAGGCTCTAGGGAGAAAGGAGCATGGAGGGAGACTAGAGTTGGCTTTGTACCTATTACCACTGATATTCATCCCACAATTGAAACGTGAGCAAGAAAGAAACCCTCAGTGTTAACTGAAAGGCAGACAAGAGAAGAACTAGTGACAAGGCACATCCTTGTGGACTGAGGCAGCCTGTTCTTTCTGATGGAAGAATTAAACTTTAAGGATTCCCATGTGTCCTGCAGGGATGAGGAAGGTGCTGTGCCTTAGTGGGCTGGCCTCTGGGACATCTGTCAGCCCCTTTTATACGGTGCAGCTGGCCATCCTGGCTCTGTGCCCAGCTCAGAGCACCTCTTGGGTCCTGTCCAGCATACTCTGGGATCGATAAACATTTCAATTGTCATGCTTCCAGGAGCCATCCATCACAGTAAATATTGTTGCTCAATAAATGTCACCAGGGGGAAACAAAATCTTTCCTGCAGAAGACCTCCTGGCCACATTTCCTCTCTTGACTCTCCCACAGGAATCATCACTGGCTGTTCAAATTTAATAGATGGAAGGCTGCTTCTGATTCAAAGCAAAGGGTGGTCTTTTTTCTGGAGAGCCTGACACCCAGGAGCAGGCTTCCTAACTCTATGTATTTTGAGGTCATCGTCAGTGCTACTGGCCAAACAGTTCCTGTTCTCTGCACTTCTGGGGCATGTTAGGGTCACACCTCCTGCTCCACCCTCCTCCATGCATGGATGCATCTAGTTCTGACAAATGCATGTGTGACTTTCATGCTGGAACATTTAATTGCTGATATAAGACCCTGTCTAGATCTCTTTCCCTTCTGCTATGGTGACTCAGGATTCTTGATACAGTGGCTCCTCCATCACTCTGAGTTCCTGCAAGAGTCCAGTGAGCTGAGCACTCTACCATCCTCAGTGGACAGGCAGCATCAGCAAGAAATACACTCTTATAGCTTGAACCTAGTGAAATTTGAGGAGTCTTTTGTTATTGTCGCATGACCTATTATGACTGTTACAGGTGCCAACTTACTGAGATATTTGAGAGAAAGGAATAGATAGATACCCACATGATCCTTCCCCTCATCTGCCCTGGACAACAAAGAACTAGATAAACTTTGCAGCAGGAGTAAAGGCTGCTCTTTAAACCCAAATGGGTGTTTCTGCAGCACTGGAGAACTTCTGGTGGCTCTCCAGCAGAGTGCTGGCACACACAGTAAGGAGGCATCTTCCTGGGTCCACTAGTGCTCTCTTCTCAAGTGCAGCATACCCAGGGGAACATCTGCTCTTGACGTGCAATGCACAAAGTTGTCGGCATTGTTTTAGGACCCAAGTGGAGGTGTGACTGCGGTTTTATTTGCTGGTCTTGAAAATGTGTCTAGAAAAGGTGTCAGGCTTGTGGAAGTGACATATGGTGGGGCTATGCCTGTGGTGGTGGCCTAGAGTTCGAATGAGGACATGAGGTTGCCCAGTGTTCCTCCAGGGAGCAGCTTCAGTCCCCAAGTCCTCACCTCTGCTGGCAGGTGGGGGCTGAGCCTGCACAAACTGTGGGAGGGAAAAAGACCTGTGCATCTGGTAGTGTGGGATGTAGTTGAGGGCAATGAGGATGCAGGGCATCACTCCACACAAGAGACACTGCCCAGGCATTGATTTTAAGATAGAAGTTGAAGGAAGGAAAGTGCTTTCAAAGAACCAAGGCCGGGCCTTCTCTGATTGTTCCAAGCCTGGTCCTGTCATGGTGTCCTATGTTGGGTGGAGAAAGACCCCTTCTCTCCAGCATGAAGAATGTCAGGTCCGGGCCTTATGGCTCAGCTCCAACTCTCAATTGCTCCAGAGACCTCCAGGATGGCCTAGGGTGGTGGATCACCGACTCATTGCAGAAGCTCAGAGCTGGCCTCAAAGAATACCCTTGCAAAGTACCTTTGCCACTATGGTGGCACTCCCAAGCCCCATTTCCCACAGGGCTGCAGACCGTGCCTTTAGACTTCAATGCCAAAATGGGGGTGGGAGGTGGAAGAAGGCAGGAAAGACAGCTTTAGCCTATTATCTAGGAGGGCATTTGAGACAAGGATGAAAGCTGTCCTCCTGGCATGAGTTGTCATGTCATTTTTCTGGTTGTTCAGGAATACCACCTCCCTGTTTAGGCTTTTGCTGAGTCCCATCTCTACCTCAGCTTATCCACACCTGCTCACCTACATGGTTCACAATCATTATTGCCAAAGGGGTGACTCCCGGGTAGGCCAGATGGCAAAATATATTCTGTTTTAAGCTATATTAGTTCTAGGCATCCTGCAGAGCCAAGGGTTCTCCAAGGGGCACACTTCTCTCATCTCTGCCCACCTCTCTCCAGTGGCAGCTGTCATCAACAACTCGTCACAGACAGCCTCACCCATGACGCTGGCACAGAAGTTCTGGGCTCACTCATGTGTCTGGGTTCCTGGGCACTGGGAATGCTGAGCAGGCTCCCCAAAGTGAACTCACATCTCAGCAGAGTCGCTTTTCATTCTTTTCATGACAATACCTTTCATTTGCAGGACTCTTTATACTTTCCACATCTATTTTTGCATTCACTTCTCATAGGCTTTTCAAAAATTGCAAAATAAGTTTTGCACAGCATTTGCAGTTCCTTTCCCACCACCAGGAAAATGAAAACCATTTACACAAACATTCTGTTAAGGACATCACGGCTTTTTGTAAACACAATAGTCATTTTTAAATTTTTTCCATCTTTTCTCTCTCTCTCTCTGATTTTCCACAATGCAGTTTACCCTTTAGAATGTCCTTCTCCTGATTACATTACATATATTCCCACTTCGGGGATTCTGTGGTCTAAGGGAGTATTTAAGCCACTGTCCTTATCCTTCATTCTTGTTTTACTCTCTTTCTTTTCAATAAGACACTGTAAATTCTTTCTTTTTTGAAATTGTAGCTTACTTTTTTTCTCCCCAGCCTGCTCATTCCCTGCCATTTCTCAACTTGCTCCAAGTCTCATGTAGCACTTTCAGATGGTCAGCAGTTTTCCATGTACTCTCTGGGTCCCATGAGTGTTTCTTTCCTTAACCTTCTTAAAGCAGAACTAGTTATTTATTCATTTAACTATTCAACAAACGTTTATTGTGCATGTACTATGTGCTAGACACTGTACCAGATACTGGAAACACAGCAGTAAAGGAGGCAGGCCAAGTCCTCACCCTCACGATCTTAGGTTTTTATAGGAGAGACTAACAACAATTTAAATAATTGAAAACCATTATGCCAAATAGTGGACACAGGCTCTGAAGGAAAATGAAGCAGAGTCAGGTAATAAAGAGTGAGGGGGGTTGGGTATTTTTTAAAGCCTTTTTGAGGAAGTGAGGTTGAGGCAGAGATCTGAACGAGCCTTGGAAGCAGCTGTTTCCTGGAGGAAGAAGAAGCTCCGCACGAGACCCAGTGGAGAGTGGAAAGGAAGGAGCGGCATAATTTGGTCCATGCTTTAGATGGAGCTCTCTGATCTCTGGGTGAAGAATTGAGAGCATGCAGGAGTAGAGACAGAAGGTTTGCTTAGGAGTCCATTGCAGAAGTCCAAGATTTTCTTGGTCCATGGGACAGGATGGTGCTGCTGGACATCTGGAGAGAAGTCATTAGATTCAAAATATACCTTGAAGGTAGAGCTGATAGTCATTGCTTATAAACTATGCTTCGGGGAGAAGAGTGCTTTTGATGTCAGTAAAAGTGGGTGAATGGTGTTACCATGAACTGAGGTGTGGAGATTAGTGGAGAAATAATGCAAGAGGGATGGCAAGCCATCAGGGGTTCAGATTTAAACTTTTTAGGTTTTTAATATAAACTTGTCAGGTTGTGTATTAGGCTTAATATAAAAATGGAGATGTGGGATAAAAGCAACTAGATAACTAAGGGAGCTATTGAGGCTGGAGACATGGACCAGAGAATTGTCAGGGTATAACTAATGTTTAAAGTCATGATGAACAGGGGAAGAAAGTCACCTTTCTTTCCCCTCATCGGGGACTAAGTGATGAGGGAAAAGAAAGGTGGCCCGAGGACTTAGCCTTAGGTAACTTTACATTGTAAAGGTTAAGAAGAAAGGTGAGAACCATCAGAGAAGATTTAAAAGAAGCAGCCAGTGATACAGGAGAAAAAACAGCAGAGTAATGGCTCTCAGAAGCAAAGTGAGCAAAATATTTCAAGAAGGAAGGCATGATTAATGGAGGCAAGTCCTTTGCACATTGTGACACCACAAATCTCATCTGCATCACCAATCCAATCTGGGGAGAGTCTTAGGGGGTCCACAGTAAAAACAGAGCAAAGCCAGCCCAATTCTGCTTTCCTCTGGTGGCCTCAGTGGACACTCTAACACCCTTACAAGTGAGACAGAGAGATGTGCATACTGCCTTCCCTTTCTCTGCCTGGCCAACTTTCAGAGGGAAAGAGGACAACGATGTAGTTAATAGGCTAGAAGCCTCCATCAGCAAGTATTTGTAGCTTTCCAGGTGGTATGGGGCAGCCCCCAAACCAACACAGTCTGAGTCGTGGCTGAACAGAATAAGGGTCTCTCTTTGGTTCACTAAAAATCCAAGGAAATCCCTCAGGAAGAAGATTCCCATTATCTTATGTTTAATTAGCAAGAGTAGTGGGGAGACATGGGCCAGGGGCTATTTGAGGGGTAGGATATGTGAAGAAAGGGCAAAACTGTGGCTCATGAGGGTTCACTTGCTTGATTTAAATCACTGGCCTGCTTACTCTGAACCTCTAAATGGAGAAAGTACAATAGGAGAGGTGAATCATCTGATGATAGATTCATACACATTTTGTTCAGCTCTAAACCATACCCCATTCTTTCCACAGCATTGGCCAGAGACTCAGGGAACCTCACTCTCTCTCACCCCTCATCCTGGATCTAGCCTGAATCCTGACAGTTTTACTTCCTAAGTACCCCAGAAATGTCTTTGTATCTCTATTGTCATTTCTGGTGTCCAAGCCCACATCACTTTTGGCTGGACTCCTAATAAGTCTGGCCACATGTACTCTGAGCCCTCAAACTTCATCTCCATGTGGAAAAGTGCCCTTTCTGCCTTCTTCTTAGAAATGTCCAATGCCTTCCCATTGATCTTGTAATGAAGGCCAAATGCCAGAGCACAGCCCCACACTTCACTCTGATCTCAACACAAGCATCAGTCCCTCAGGATGATCTAGTTCATCATGGACTCCTTTGTTATCTGCTCTCATGGAACCATATTCCTTTCCTTTAAAGCATGATCTCAATTTACCATTATGATTTGATTGATATCTGTCCTCAGCATTTGACACGAAGTCCCATAACCTGTCTGGTTTTAATTTCCATTATACCCTTGCCCTGTCTCAGTGGCTGCCATGTGAACAACAAAAAAAAGACAGTATGAAGGGAACTGTGTAGAGCCCAGATGAACTTATTCAAAGAAGATACAGGCATAAGCAGCTGTGACTGAGGACCCATTGTCTTTGGAGATCTGGCTGAAATTGCCATGGACACCAATTAGTTTTGCTCTCTTCTCAAAGTGCTTCTGTATGTCCTAGTCTAGGTTCTTCTGAATCCAATATCTTCATCTGCAAATATCTCTGTTTGCCCTGCCTCACCATCATCATAAATTTCATGATTTTTTTTTTAGGTATCCACAAAAACCCACTCCCAGCAGCCATGCTGTAATTTCAGTAAAACAGGGGCTCATCAGCCTTGACTAGTGTGGAGCACTGGCCTGTGAAATGAAGGGTCACCAGTTCAATTCCCAGTCAGGGGTATATGCTTGGGTTGTGAGCCAGGTCCCCAGTTGAGGGTGCACCAGCGCCAACCACACATTGACGTTTCTCTCCTTTTTCTCTCTCACCTCTCATTTCTCTAAAAATAAATAAGTAAAATATTTTTAAAAATTAAAAATTAAAAAAAATGTGGGCTGGTACAGAGGAGTCACCTCACAGATAGCCCTGCCAGCTTTGCTTTTCCCGTTTCTGTTCTTCCCACCACTGCTTTCTAGATTATCTCTCCATGCTCCCTATCACCAAAGACCTCCAAAGTCTTCATTCTTAATAGGGAGCACTTTTGCCTTTCAGATGCCACTTCGATGACACCCAACTCTTAGACTAGAGGGAGATCTCAACTTCTACCCCCACACTTGCATGAAAAAACCCATTGAGAGCCTGGCCCCCCCCCCAAAAAAAACCCAAAACTCTTACCCTTGGTATGAAATGAACTCCCTGTGGAACATTAGGGATTGTAGAGGGGACAAGACTCTGCCCTTCCACCCAGTCATCAAGACCAGCTACCACACAGGGCTGGTGGAATCAAGGACACTTTAATAAAAACTGCATAAGAGCTAGTTCTTCGCCGGTCCTGGAACATTGCCCTGGTTGTGACTTTACTGAAAACATAGACCCTTATAGAACCTCCTGGGGAGTTTGAACAATTAAGGGAGCTCAGACCTAAGGGCTGGAGATTCTGGTTCAATTAGCCCAGATGCAGCCTGTCAGAGGTAGGTACTTGTAGGACTTCTAGGTGATTCTGATGGGCAGCCGTGGCTGAGAACCTCAGCAGAACCTCTCCTTTCTTTTAGAGTTGAGGAAATTGGCACTAAATCTGCTCAACCAAGACATCCTATTACTCATAATTCTATTTTAAATGGTTTGAATGCTTACGATTCATTCTTTTAATTCTCAGCATCTTCATTCTTGGATTCATCATGTATGATATCTTTGAATGTCTTCTTTCAGGAAGGATAGATATTATACTTTTAAATTCTGGCATAATGTTGTTTTTTTCCATTGAATTCTCACTTGGGTGGCTATTCGGGTGATATTAACACAGTATTGCTGGACAGTCATGTGTATGTGAATTCCCTGGGTCTGCAGAGTCTGACTGAGGTCTAGGTGGAAGTGGTGATGCTGCATTTCTCTTTCTAACATGCACCCAAGTGGTGGTGGTGGTGGTGCTGCTGCTGCTCCATGGACCACACACTTGGAGCAGTGAAAGTGGATTGGAGTGTTACCCTTACTGTCTGCCCACCAGACTTCCCAACTCTTTTTGTCAAACGCCTTTAGGGAATTTCTTAGCAGGATCCCATCCTTAACCAAAGGGATTGCTATGTGATTATTGGAGGAGCAAAGTCCTGTTTCCCCTGAGATTGTTACACTAAGGAGCATGTTAGTAGGAGTGGTGAGGAAATATTGTGACTGCTATCTGGTGAGATTCTGTCTTATAAAGCCAAGCATAGTCAAGGTGGAAGGTGGATAGAAAGAGTTCTGATATATGATGACATCACTTGAGCCTCTGAATTTAACTGTACCTAAAGATTTATCTACAGAATTTTCCAGGTATCTCAGTTAATAATTTCTCCTCCCCCTTGCCCTTCCCTGAGCCCCTCTCTTTCTACTTTTACTGTGGTCTAAGTGAGTCTTGAAATCATAACAGGGAACTGACTAAGCTGAAGCAGTTTCTAAGGTGACAGGGATGCTCCCAATTCTTGCTGATAATTTGGCAATATTTATTATTCAGTAGTGAAACAACTGGTTAAATGTTATCTGTAGGGCTGGAGTCCTTTCTGTTTAGGACTTATTCCCAGTGCCTATTGAAATTGGAGCTTTAGAAAGATTTCAGAATGTTGGAATGAGCTGGCTTTGTTTTTGGTAGACTGGTCAATTTTCTCAACAAATGATCATGTTTTAGTCCCAGTTTCCTGCATGAAAGCAGGAAAGGAATATCATACAACTGTGATAAGAGAGGACTCTCTACTGTGGCCAGCTATTGGGGACAGTAGCTGGTAAGATAACCAAATACACTGACCAATTCTTTGCATCAAACTTGAGTTAATGCAAAGCAGGCCAGGGAGTGAGGAAGGATCTATTGATGCATAACAAATTACTCCAAAATTTAGCAGCTTAAAACAACACATTTTTATCTCCCATTCTCTGTGGGGTAGAAATTCCAGTGTAGCATAGCTGACCC
Organism: Sturnira hondurensis; assembly: GCF_014824575.4. Lineage (NCBI taxonomy): Eukaryota > Metazoa > Chordata > Mammalia > Chiroptera > Phyllostomidae > Sturnira > Sturnira hondurensis. The sequence goes on along the minus strand of NW_028092466.1, from coordinate 2,068,716 downwards.
TTTGACTCACACCCTCTCACAAGGCCACAAACATGGTATAACCAAGGTACAATTAAGGTGTTGACTGGGGCTGTGGTCTCTTCTGAGGGCTCTACTTAGAGTACAAGGGATATTTGATTCTGACATGTTTCCTGTGGCTGGCTGGCTTGCCATGTGAATCTCTCCACTGAGTTGCCTCACAACATGGTACTGGCTTCTCCCCAGGTGAATGATCAAGGAAGAGCAAGAGATGAAGTGCCCAAGACAGGGGCCACCGTCTTTTTATAACCAAATTTCCTAGAAGCCACTCAGTAAGCCCAAGCCACACTCAATGGGTGGATGTGATGAATTCCAGGAAGTAGTAATCATCTGGGACCATATTAGAAGCTGCCTACACAGAATCTCATTGAGATATATGAGTGTAGTCCTAGGAGGTGCACCAAGTCCCTACCAAATGCCTTGTGCTATATATCCTTTGTCATTATTGAAGTTCTCCCTTCACACAGAAGAAGGAGCACATTAGTTCTGCCTGAGCAGATGGTGATGGTCAGAGACAGCACCCGAGAATGAGGCTGCAAAGTTTGGTTCTAAGTTTTGATGACTTTGGCCTATTCCTAACAGCCAGAAACAGCATGGGTAGGGCCTAGATTCAGAGACTATACAGCATTCATTAAGACAAGTGTTGGTGATACAGAATTTCAGAAATTGAACTGATCAAAATTAACTAAGTTATAAGAGAATTACAATGAGGGAAACTCCAAGCCTGAAAAGTTCACAAACCTGTGTCATCTAGCTAGTAAGAAATGGTCTGTTAAGTGGGTGTTGTCACTAATTCCCCTATGTACCCTCGTCATATGTGGCATGAGAGAGGATGGCTAACAGAGTCAAAGACAGGCCACCCAATTTGCTGACTGAGAAATGTGTTCCCATATCAGACTCAAGACTTTCTGTTTCTCACTAACAGGAGCTGAAGTGACAGCTGAAGTTGGTTTCTCTCCTTCCACTTTCTATATCAGTTACTGTTGTGTTAATCCTGTTTTCTCTCTATCAGTGCAACACTTGTCTTGTCAGAAGTGACTAAATCTATAGTCTTGGGTTGCAAGACTTTGGAGGTCCTACATGTAGACTTCCGTGAAAGGAATGTGTATCTTCCAGAGCTACTGGACTTGCAGGTGGATGCAGTACCCAGATAAGATGTTGAGTTGTCTTCCTTTGGGGAAAAGGTGTGTAGGTATTTAGATTAAATGTTAAATTGTAGCATCATGTTACTTGGGAGACTTTTTTGGAAAGGAATATAAAGGAGAAGGGCAGTGGAATATGGGATCACAGGGTGGAACAGAGTGAAGTGTGGCAGCTACAGATATGGTCTTTCTGGCAAGACCCCTGTCATCTTTGTCCCTAGTCCTCCAGGAAACTTCTGTCCTGTTCTATGGGGTAGTTGTGAGACAGCCAATCAGAGTCTGTTGCTCCTCCTCCTCAGGGCTCTGTCTCTTGAAACAAGAAGCATTGCAAAGAAAATAGGTACTTAAGGAGTGGATTATTCTCACTCTTTTTCCTCTATAATTTTGGTGATTGCCTTTGACATGAATGTTTTAGTGGATAATTTTGAAGTTACTCTGTTTTTATAAAACAGAAAGTTAGATAACCTGTTAAATCTACCTCATTTTACTCTTAAGTTTCAGATACATCTGTATCTAGTGGGACTTTTAATATTTATTGAAGTCTTTTGATCTGCAGCTTTTCGGTTTAAGAAAATGTTTCTTTTATTCAATCATTGGTATTTGACTCAGCTCTATTTGTCTTATTCTCTCCATCGAATATACCATTAATCTATATTTCAGATCTCTCTTTCCGGTATCTATTTATAGTGTTGCCCCTGTCATGATTTTGTTTTATTTTTCCCTCTTGATTTTGGGTGCATTCCTCAAAACTGTTCTTTACATTGCTAATGTAATTTTTTTACACTACTGATTCTTTTCTTACCTTGTATGCATTAAAACACTCTTTTAAAAAACATATTTAATAGTACCGTTATCTTCCTATCTCATTTAGTTCCCTTATTATAACTCCCTCTTAACAGCTGCCTTTTGATCTCACTGTGTTGTCTTTGGTTTTCATGTTCTTGACAAAACAAGACAAATGTGTAAAGTCTATGTCTGTTTCCTGCAGCAAATCTTTTAAAAAAGTGTTCTCCTATTGCTTGGCAGGTATTATACTTTCTACTTGTGATCTCTGTTTAGGATTTTTTCATGGGTCCCATATTATTTTTTCATTTTTAAACAATAAAGCTTCTAGCTGTGCCTGCAATTTGTTTAGCAACCTGAAATTATCTCAGTTCAGTAAATGCTCACAAATGAACTGAGTGAGGAGACTTACATACCTCAGGGCAATAAACAGCATTTTCAAACTCTGGGTGCTTTTTTGTCTTTGGCTCCAGAAAGACCCCCGTGGTTGGCTTGGCAGCTAGTTGTGACTGAAGCGAGAACTGCAGCTCTTTCACACACTCCCTCTGTGCTGTCGGTGACAGTCCTAGCTCATCAAACCCCAGAGCAGCCGCCACTCCCAGCACCTCATCTTCTGCTCCTCACAGGGACATGGAGTTTGCAATCACGCCCTCCAGCTCCCAGACAGTCACAAACATGCCCCGCTCTCTGTTCACTGGAAGAGGCCTTTAGCTCTAAAAAGAAGGCAACATGCTTTCTTATGTTCTTGTTGCTATAAATCACACTATACAGCAAGGTGCCTGTCTTCCTTTTGTGATGGAAATGGAGAATTAAATATTTCTCTCTGCTAGGTATACTTTATTTTCACTATTTTAACCAAATGTCAAAGAGATAGGAGAATATTTTTTCTCTAAGAAAATCCATCTAATGGTTTTGGAGGAGAAATTGAGATGAGGACTGGTGTTAATTATAGTCCAGCTTTTCACAGAATTGAGTGGTACACTGGGGAGCTAGCTAATGAGAGGGACTGAATGCATTTATGTCTTTGGATGCAGGAAGTACAGCCAATAAACAAGAGAAGTTACTTGCCTTTTTCCTTTCTTCTTTGTGGATTTATTGAGATAATTGTTACATGAAAACCTGCACATATTAAGTGTGTATTTATATCTATATCTACATCTATCTGTGAAACCACCACCATGATCAAAACAATTTCATATGCCATCAGGATCAAGGGTCCTATACCCATAAGAGCTAATAAATTTTGTTAATTTTCACCTATTTCATACATTGTTTTTTGACACATGGTTTTTAAGCTCTTCTCAGGTATCACTGTCTCTGTTACCATAACTGCCAATATTGGAGTGATTTATGGCTTCTCTCTAACAGATGCTGGTTAGTCTGCAGCCACTGAAGTTGCCTGTGTGCTGGGGGGCAGGGGTCTCATCCACTGGGTCCCTGCACATCTTCTCAGGTCTTCAGAATTCTCTGAGCAGCCAAGTCTTCCTCTGAATCCTGGGGAATCCCTTTACCATATTCCAACCACAGCTCCAGTCCTGGGAATGTAGTGAGTATTTCTACCACTTCTGTTCCGTGGAATCGTTTCCATGGCTTCATGACCCTTTACACACACTGACAATAAATTTTGCTTTCCTCCCAATCATAATGTCTTCACTGACTGTAGGGTCTTCAGGTTTCAGCTATTGTGCTAGCACATTTCTAGAGGTGATTTTGTTTGAACATAAACTTTCTCATCCTTTGATGAACATGAAGGTTTTGTTGTATGCTTAGAAGGCAAATAAAAGAAATGATACTTGGGTGATATTAGGGAATCTCATAGGTTTAACCAGAGTGCAGAATCAAAAGCCTCCCACCTTAAAATAAGGAGTTGTTACTCAGTTTCCCCACCTTCACAAGAGATAATTTATTTAAGTTTTCTCGAGAGAATATTAGAAATTAAATAAGAATCATAGGGTCTCAATTATTTTGCAATCATTTGTTTAGTAGATATGATGAAGTCAGTTCTCCACAGAAATGTGAAAATGTTTTTACAAAAAATGTGTGTAACAAGCAGGTTATCTACTGAGGCATGGAATTCTTTACACTCTTCTAGGTGTAATAATTAAATTGTGATTCACCCTGTGTTTTATTCCTGTGGTTCATTTCCTGCCTCAGCTAGTCAAAACTGGAAGAGGCAGTAAGATCTTACAAAGTTTAGGGAGATTCAGGTGTATTTGAAGATACAGGTAGCTGAAGAGAGAGGGAGGGAAGGAGATACCAGAAATCTGTGTTTTACAGGATGTCTAGGTGATTGTGATGCAGCCTAAGATGTGAGAATCATAGAATTAGACCATTTTTAATACCCCATCTAACTCTAAAATCCATCAATACAAAATCCACATGATTGTTAGTTCCTTAAAGATAGAGTATACCCCATTGTTTTCTTAGTTTCTTATAAGGAACTATAGTTCTGGAACATGTCAGATCAACAATAAGAGACCATTAATGTGATTCAAGATGTTGGACCAGAAGACCTGAAGTCTCATGTTCCAATGACAGAGACAGGCACCCCTTTTATTTTCTGCCTTTCTAGGGCCTTTCTTGAGGTTGAAGAATCAAAAAGCAGGATTTTATTCCAGACAGGAATCTTGTAAAGTTGGTGGAGTTGCCATCCTTAGGCTATTTAGGCCCACATGAAGAGTTAGTACTCTTACTATTTGGGGATTGGGTTTACATATGACCATTTTGCATGCAGTTATACATCACTTAATGATGGAAATACAATCTGTCTGACTTATTTATGTAGCATGATACCCTCCAGGTCCACCAATATTGTCACAAATGTTAAGATTTTATTCTTTTTTATGGCCCAGTAATATTGTGTAAGTGCACCACATGATCTTTATCTAGTTGTTTATTGATGAGCACTTAGGTTGCTTTCATATCTTGGCTCTTTTAAATGACACTGCAATGAATATAGAGGTGCCAGATGGAACGTGGGTTGTGGGGTTGGTTAAGAATGTGATTAAGAAGTACAAACCAACAATTACAAAATAGTCACAGGAATATAAAGTACAGCATAAGGAATATAGTCAATAATATTGTAATAAGTATGTATGGTGCCAAATGGGTACTAAAATTATCAGGGGATTACTTTAAAATTATATATATATATATATATGTACATATATATATATAATCATAATATATAATATATAACATAATAATAGATATATACACATCTAATCATCTGAAATTAATATAAAATAATATTGAATGCCAAGTGTAATTGAAAACATAAAACTTTCATTTAAATACAAAAAAAAAAAGGAACACATTCTGAGAAATGCATCATTGGGCAATTCTATCACTGTGCAAACATCACTGAGTGCACTTACACAAACCCAGATGGTATAGCCTGCTGCACACCTGGGCTGTATGCTGCAGCCTGGTGCTCCTAGGCTATAAGCCTGTATAGGTTGTTACTATACTGAGTCCTGTAGACATTTATAATAAAATGGTAAGCATTTGTGTATCAAAACACATGTAAACATAGAAAAGCTACAGTAAAGATATAGTATAAAAGATAATGTGCATGTGGGTGGGGCACGCTTACCCCAGCAAGCACACACTCACGTTGGAGGGGCGGGGGGTACTGTGAAGGGCAGCTCCATGGGAGAAAGAGTAGACATTAGGAGGAGAGAGGCAGGAAGTGAGAGAAGGAAGGAAGAGAAGAGGAGAGAAAGGGAGAGCAGAGATGGAAAGAGACCCAGACAGATAAAGCTTGAGATGAGACATAATAAAAGGGAGAAGGAGAGAAAGGAAAGGAAGGGAGGGTGGGAGAGAGGGGGAGAGAGAGATAGCTGAAGAGAACTAGGAGGGAGAGATAAAGAGAAACTGAGGGAAGGGAAGTGAGTTTATGTGCATGTGTGCATGTGCCGTGTGCCTGTGTGTGCAGGGGCAGGTGTGAGGGGGTGGGGGTGGGCTCCCTAGCCTTGTCCCCTCACTTTCTTACCAATTTGAGCCTCAGCCTAAGGTGGACTCAAGGGGCAACAAGGTGGACAGCATGCTGAGCCTCCTCATCTATTTAAATCACCCAGAACTAGCAGTAAATCCAACATTTCAGTAGGGTCCAGCCTTTTCGTTCAACATCCCAAACATTTTGCTTCTAAGCCATTGTAATTTTATGGCACCACCATCATATATGTGGTCCACTGTTGATGGAAGCACCATTAGGTGCACGATTGTACTTCCCAGAAGAAACACATGTTATGTCACTTGCAGTTCTCATTTTTTGCTCTATCCCTGAATGGCAAATGCTAATGGTCAGCCAAGATGAAGGTGTTACAAAAGGTCAAAAGAGCCTATGGAGGTACTTTAGAAATGCTTCCTTTTCCAGATGTACCAACCAATACCCCAAGAAGTGAAATACTTGGCCCAGGGTTAAACAGCTGTTAATGGTACATCTGAGATCTGACCCCAAGAAGATCTTGAAGATTTTCTGACTTCCAGATCAGAACATTTACCCTGACATTAAAATTTTCATAATAGAATGAGTGGGGCACATCTCCATTTAAAAAGCACAAATAAAAGAATATATCTAGTTGCTTTTCAGAGTTTAGCAACATTGCTGTATGCAAGTTGCATGCCTCTATTCAGAAGATACGGCATGTCTGGATTAATCTTCTCTATTGTTACTTTAAGTAGAAATGACTAATCATGTATTTCACTAACTGAAGCATATTGAAGTGAAAATAAAATCACTGCCCCTGAGCTCTTTCTGACACTAATGTATGCATGTTTATCTTTGCCTTCACTTTCTACTAGACAGTCATGTCTGAGGATGCTTCTAAAAGTGGTTTCACTTTCAGATTTGACTGGTGGTTTTTAGTTATAGATGGGATTGAAAGGGCCCATGATGATAATTCATGAACTAGATTCTAGAGTAGCTGATTTTCCCAGTGCCTGGATCGGGCTCTCTGAGCACCAAGCAGCTGCTAAAATTAATGAGATGATTTCCTAATTCTAAAGCCTCTACTGTTTCAGGTATTCTATTTATTTGAATTCATTCAGTGAATTTTTATTATAAGGGCTGTGTGGCCTGATGAGTAAGAACACACCACTGAAGTCAGATTGAGTTCTAAGCCTACCTGTTCACCTGCTTTGAGGCCTCAGAGAATTTACTTATCTTCTTGGAGCCTCATTTTCCTCATCTGTAAAATGGGACACATCAGTCAGTTAGGATTCAGTGAGAGCAGCAGAACCATATGCACCTCAAAGACTTGGCCTTATTCGATTGTGGGAGCTTGTTACAGTCTCTGCAAGGCTCTTGTCTTCCTGTCTATTGTTGGTACTTGAAATCTGCAGGGCAGATGGGCATAAGGTAGAGAGGAGCAAGGACAAGTTGAAACCCACAGACAGGAATAGGAGTTTGGTTCATGATATGGTAACACTGAAGGAGGATCTAGAAGGCGGGGCATTGCAGGTCCAGGGGCTGCCCAGGGCCAGCAGGTAAGCCCGCAGATGGATGACAAGGTGTGGGAGTGTAGAAACAAAATGGTAGCCACTTCACTTCCACCCTCAAAATCTGGCATGAAAACTCTCTTGTGGCCCACCATAACCAGAAACACCACAAGGAGAATCCGCAGTGTACTTCAGCCAAGCCAGGTGGACACATCAGAAAGCCACAAGGTGGCACTAACAACAAGACCACCGTTGCAGACTTGTTACAAGGATTCAACAAGTCTGCGAACCCAGGACAATACACAGTGATTATTAACGATGATGACGTGTGATTCCCACCAAGAACAATAATAGTCTATTTTAGGTTTCACAGAGACCAGAAATATATTCATCCTGTTCTCAAAATCCTTGTATTCTAACATAAGGAAGAAAAACATTATAGTTTTAACAATTCTTCACTATTACAATACCTCAGAAATTTGTCTCTTCTGAATGAGCCATTTGGGGTGGGGGCTTGCCCTTTAAGAATTAAAACAGTTTCTTACTTCAATCATTGAACATCTTTGTTCATCTTCAATGAACATCTTTGACAGAGCATCTTACATTTTCAGACATCTTATGTAGCATGAAGGAACCACTTAAGCTTTCTTTTATGACTCAGAGTGATCACTGGAAGTCCAATTATTATATTGTTGTATAATGGGACCTGTCACATTTGGGGCAATGCAGGCTGATGTTAAATGGCCCATGATTGATATTGTTCTCTCTTGCACTCAGCTGGCACTTCTCACTATTTTCACTCTCCTTGCCTGTGGCAGTATCTCTTCCTTCTTTTAATATGCTGCTTCCACTTTGCTATAGATTGAGAAACTAAATAACCAAGATTGTCAAACCATGCACCAAGCTCAGTAACATCAACTCTAACAAGAACCTCAGCAAAGCCCATCTTGCATTTGTTCTCCCTATCTTGGGAGTCCTGTCATTTCAGTGACCCCATGATGTGCAGGTCACAGGGAACAAAAGTATACATCCCAGTAGGTGAGCCCATGTGGTGCTCGGGCTCCTTCCAAAGCCCCTGTGGAGAGAACCAGTAGGAGGATGGAGGGATCCATGCTCAGCCACAGCACAGGGCAGGTGAGATACATAGGTTCACAAGAACCTTTCTGCATCAGGTGGGACCATCGTCACTCTAGCTAATGTGACTTAGTTTCAGCAAGGTGTCATCTTGCCCATGACCTTTATGTTAGGAATTTGAGTTTAATTTTCTATTTGGTTCTTATTTAATTTTTAAATTGTGTAATTGTAAAAGACCTAAAATCATGGAGACTTTGTTTGGAGGTTCATTTAGTGTGTGTAATTGCAGTAAGCACCTATGTGCATGGGGAACAGTTTCTTTTGACAAGTAAGAATAACTTCCCACTAAGCTGCAGCTCTATCTGTCAAATACTCTAATTTTAGTGTTCTGCTTGTGTTAAGGAAGAATCTTTCAATTCTGCCAGTCTCTGGGCTACTTTGCCTTCCAGTCTTTCTATTGGGAGCATTTACAGTAATTCTGCTTTGTGACATAGTCTAGCATAATGGGCTCTGGGGACAGGCAGCATGGGTTTTGGGTTTAAGTCTCAGCTCTACCAAGTTACTAGTTTTATGACCTTGAGCAAGTGAACCTCTCTGTGCCTCAGTTTCTTCATCCATTAAACAGAGCAATAAACCCTATAGGGTTGTTGTAAGGATTAGATGAAATGATACACAAAAAATGTTAAAAAATAGTGCCTGGCAAAGAATGAATGCTTCTTAAATGTTGGCTGTTGATATTCTGTTTTTTCTGCCACTTCAGAACCTGAAAGCCTAAAATGATGCTGAAGTGAAAGAAAAGGAAGAAGAGCCAAGCCATGAAAATTAATACTGGCACTATAAATCAAATTTATTTAAATATATGTATTGTTAATTAAGGTCAAAGGCAGATGGCCATTGCCATCAGTGATTGGCAGAAGGCCTGTGGTTGGGAATAAAGAAAACACAGGGTGTGGGCAATGCTTTTATGATAAAAAAAAAAAAAACAAGCTTGGTCATCAATTCAAAAATTGTTCAGGAAGGTGAAACCAGCAGAGAAAGAAAACACTAGGATGTGGGGGAAGATGGTGGCGGAGTAGGACGGAGAGGATTCTGCTTCCCCCTACACATGGGAGAAAACCCTGGCCAATCTGTGGAGGAGGACAGCAAATAGCCAATGGTGCCCCAGCATACAGGAAAACTGTAGCGGACACTGAAAGACCAGACAGTGAGGAGACTGCTGCAGGTCAATAAGGTCTGAGGGACCAGCGCAGAGGCCGCAGGCTGAGGCTGCCACCTCTGCCAGGCTGGGCACCAGGGGCCCTGGCTGGGTCTGCCATGGACTCTTTGGAAGCCAAGGACTGGTAGCAAGGTCCTTGGGAGAGATCTGGATCATCAGCTCCCTCCCTACCCATCTGGATGCAGTTTGAAAAATACCAGGACAGACCTGTTTGCTTGAAGTGTCAAAGAGAGGAATGGGCGAAAGGAAGCAAACAAGGGGGCCTTGATCACCCGTGGAGTTTGTGGCTTTGGAGAATTGAGAGTCACCCTTGCATTCCCCCGTAGCACTGGGAAAGGTTCGAGCCCAAGCCTGTGGGACCAGGGAAGCCTGGCTGGGCGCTTGCGCCAGCACCCCAGCCCACGGTGGTGACTCCCGGGGAAAGAGCCCTCTAAAAAGGACCTGGATTCCCTCAGGGAGGTGCTGAGGAGAGGCACCAGTCTGGATCTAGGGAGAGTGCTTGTGAGACTGGCTGAGTACACCGAGAAGGGACAAAGGCCACACCAATCACCCCTCAGCCTACTGCAGCCAGTGAGACCAGAAAAATCGGTTTGGCCAGCTGGAAACCAACAAGAGGCGTTTGGTTTTTTTTTTAAAGTGATCTTTCATTTTTCAATTATATTATTGTTTTATTTTTCAATACTTTTTTCCTCTCTTTCCTTCTTTTTTGTTTTATTCCTTCTTCCTTTCTTTCCAAACTTATTGCTTTCTCCTCCCTTCTGCTGCCTCCCCCCACCTGAAATTACACAAAAAACTTGGAACTGTGAAAAGACAAGAGTTGGACCCAAAGAGGGGGCATCCCAACAGTAGAGACAGAGAGACAAATTTCACTTTGCTACAGCAGAGAAACTACAAGTTACTGCATATTTGTATTATTTTTCCCATTATTTTTCATTATTCTTACATCTTTTATTTTAATAGTATCTTTGTATTACTCCTCTTTCTGTATACTCTTCTTTGACTTGGCTGGATGTATTGTATCATTTTGATACAGGGTGCAGCCAAGGGGGGGGGGGGGGGGAAAAGAGGNGGAATGGTGTCCAGAACTCAAAGTGTACAGGAATATTGGAGGAAATATTAAGATGTCCTCACCCCACCCACCCCAGGTGTCAGTTGGGGGAAGAGACGAATGGAGCAGGGCCATTGAGAGCTGTTTTGCATAGCAACAGTTTTGCAGCTAACCTCTGGAATGGTCATTTAACATATCTATAACCTTTAACTGGTTTCATAGATATGTTAAATAGCTGTGGCCAAGTTTTGGGCCAGGGAGAAGTGAGTGGCAGCTGACCAGGCTGGAATTGGGGGCTGCTTCTCTGAGAGAGTGCCTGCGAGAGAGGCATGTAGCTTTAGCAGAGTGAAGACCTCCTCTTGGCCAGGTGAGGGGGAGAGCCACGCTGTTTTGGAAAGATGTAGACCCCTGTAGCCATTAGAAGGGGAGAGACACACGGTTTCAGCAGAGTTAGGACCCCCTCTTCTAGCCATGAAAGGGAGAGACATGCAGTTTCATCAGAGTGCAGACCCCCTCTTGGCCAGGTGAAAGGGAAAACCACGCAGCTTTGCCAGAATGGAGATCCCTGCGGCCAGGCGAAGAAGAAAGTCGAGCGCTTTTGGTGGAGTGCGGGTTTGGTAGAAGAGGCCCACGAGGCTTTGGCATGCTCCCTTTGGCTGAGTGGCCTGGAAACCAGGAGAGACTTTGACTGGAACTTGGTACAAAGAACTCTTGCCAGTGAAAGGTGCCACATGACTTTGGATTAATTGGAGATCTTGCCTGGACAGGCAGGCGACACAGCTCACAGTGCCAGCAACCTGAAAAAAACGGACGTGTGCTCTTTTCCTGATTTACGGTACCCGGAGTTGGGACAGTGGGAGAAGGGAGTGCTGTGTGTGTGTGTGTGTGTGTGTGTAGGTGTATACTCTTAAAGACTTTAATATTTTAAGGAAGGCATCAGGCCTGAATAGCATTAAATAAACATTTTGTTTCCTTTTCACAAATCTCTGGCATTGAGAGATGTCTTTCCAATTGGCGGCGGACAGAAGAGCCCAATAGATATTAGTATACCATCCTTGGGAGGGGCCTCTGTTTTCTGAAGCAGTTTTTGGCATCCCTCGGTGGGCCAAGTATTGCCCCCCCCCCTCGGACCCTTGTTCGGTAACAATTTGACAGGTTTCCCCTGTCCCCTCATTCATAGTCTATTGCTAATTCACTGTCCTTTACTTCACCTGAGCTCCATCAACACACTGTTGAGGTTCCCATACTCCCTATTCTTGGTATCTCATAGATTCTATCATATGATTGTTGCTCTAATATTATTGTAAATAATAGCTATTCCATACTATTATAAATATTACACAACATCCCTCCCAGATCTTAGCCCACTTAATTGTTTTCTGAACTATAATACTGTAGTGATTAACTCTATTCTTTCTCACACTACATCTATTTGCCATCCTTTATTCTCACCTTACTTCAGAATCTGACCTCCCACAACCTCACTGCTTTCTAGATCCAACTCACAAACCTTCCCTCCCCAACAAGAGACTTATCTTCTTTCCATCCTTTCTAAAAAGTGGCTAGTTGGGTTGAAAATTACTGTTATCACTATACATACCCAAAGGATCTCCTACCTCTTCCTTACTGTCTGCCACTGTAAATATCATAGAACACTCTCCTGCTGTCATAACCATTTTCTTCCCCTCCAACTGATCACAAAAAAAGTAGGTGGAAGCAGAGAAAACCAGGATACCTACTGGAAGAGGAAACCCAAAAACAAAGGAACCACCAACAGATAACAACAGAAGAAGGTGAAGGAGGGAGTGGAAACAACACAAACCTCAATCCAAGACCTATCTGGAAATACAACTAAACAGTGAAGAAACTACCCAGTGCAAACAGCTGAACAACAGCAAAAGAGAATCCTCAAAACCCTGTACACACAGAAGAATGAGCTTCAACACAACCCACCCTCACAAGCACAGCAAATTAAAATGGGTGGTGGACAGAGGGACCATCAGTTCACCAGCTGGTGGGAAGCACCCACAAAAAAGACCCCAAAACAACCAAAACCCAAAGGTAAACTCAGAGCCAATGTAAATGACAGCCCAAGACCAGTGACCTGGGGAGATCAACGAGGCTACACCACTGCATCTCACAGGTATTATACCACAGAAGTTCACACCATGAACCCAGGAAGTGAGAACAAATCAATTTAAGAAGCTGAAGCTATCAAGAAGAGTCTCACAAATAATGGGAAGACAAAGAAACAATCCCAAAATGAAAGAAAAGGGGAAATTATTAGAAAGAATGCTAGATGAAATAGAGGCAAATCAGCTATCAGATATTAAATTCAAAGCACCGGTTATCAGGAAGTTCAAAGAGCTCACAATGAGCTACCAGAAACTACAGGGGAGCTACAATGAATTCACCACAAACTATATCAACATGAAAAAGGAAATAGAAACTATCAGCAAGGGCCAAGAGGAAATGAAGAATACAATTTCTGAACTGAAGAACACAGTAGAAGGAATCAAAAGCAGGATCGATGAAGCAGAAGATTGAATCAGTGAGTTGGAGGACAAAGTAGAAAAAAACTCCCAGAAAGAGCAAGAAAAAAAGAGGCTCAAAAAGAATGAAGAAGGATTAAGAGAAATACAAGACAATATAAAACATAATAATATCCAAATATTAGAAGTAGAAGAAGAACAAGGGATAGAAAACCTATTCAAAAGAGTAATGATGGAAAAGTTCCTTAATTTGTTGAGAGAAAAAGTCACACAGGTGGTGAAAGACATATGATCTCACCTTTAACAGGAATCTAAACAACAAAACAAACAAACAAGCAAAATATGACCAATGACACTCAAATATGGAACAGGCTTACAGGGTCCAGAGAGGAGAGGGGAGAGAATCATAGGAGAAAAGAGGAGGGACTCACATGAATAAGTATAAAAGACACATGGATAATAATTAAGGTGGGGGGCAGAAATGGGAGGGAGGTGGGGAGCACTGGGGGGGCAGGGCAGGAAATATAAAACAGAAAACTGTACCTGAATAATAATTAAATAAAAAAATAAATAAAAAAAAAAGAAAAAAAATCACACAAATCTAGGAAACACACAGAGTCCCAATCAAGAGGAGCTCAAAGAGGCCCACTTCAAGACACACCACCATTAAAATGGCAAAATTCCAAAATAAAGAGATAATCTTATATGCAGCAAGGAAGAAAAAGGAAGTAACATACAAGGGAGCCCCAATAAGGTTAGCTACTGACTTCTCAATGGAAACGCTCCAAGCAAGAAGAGAATGGCAAGAAATATTCCAAGTAATGAGAACCAGAGACCTGCAACAAAGGCTACTTTACACAGCAAGGGTCTCAAACAAGATAGAAGGCCAAATAAATAGTTTCTAAGACAAAAGAAGTCTAAAAGAATACACCGCCACCAAACCAGCTCTGCAAGAAATACTAAAAGGACTGCTTTAAGGAAAGGAAGAAAAAAAGAGAGAAAAAAGAGAAACACAGGTATAAAAATGACAATGAACAAGTACCTATCAATAATAACCTTAAACGTAAATGGATTAAATGCTCCAATCAATAGACATAGGGTAGCTGAATGGATAAGAAAGCATGACCCACACATATGCTACCTACAAGAGACCCACATATATGCTGCCTACAAGAGACCCACCTTAGGACAAAAGACCTACACGGACTAAAAGTGAAAGGCTGGAAACAAATTTCCCAAGCAAACAAACAGAAAAAATAATCTGGGGTAGCAATACTCATATCAGACAAAATAGACTTTTAAAATGTGGTAATAAAAAGAGACCCAGAAGGTCACTTCATAATACTCAAGGGAAGAATCCACCAAAAAGACATTAACATTGTAAATATATATGCACCCAACATAGGAGCACCCAAATACATAAAGAAAAGCCTAGAGGACTTCAAGAAAGATATTGACAGCAACACAATTATAGTTGGGGATTTTAACACCTCACTGTCAAAATGGAAAGATCTTCCAAACAAAATACCAACAAAGATATTGTGGCATTGAACAATGCCCTAGATGAAATGGACCTAACTGATGTATATATAGAGCCCTTCATCCCAAAGAAGCTAAATACACATTCTTTTCAAATGCACATGGAACATTTTAAAAGATAGACTACATAATAGGATACAAAACAAGCCTCAACTAATTTAAGAAAATTGAAATCATACCAAGCATTTTCTCCAACTACAAGGGACTGAAACCGGAAACCAGCCTCAAGGGAAAAAAATCCAAATACTCAAAATCATGGAGATCGAATAGCATGCTATTAAACAACGAATGGGTCAAGATAGAAATTAGGGAAGAAATCAAAAAGTTTCTGGAAACAAATGAAAATGAACTCACAACACAAAACTTATGGGACACAGTGAAGGGAGTCCTGAGAGGGAAGTTCATAGCAATACAGGCCTACCTGAAAAAGATAAAAACATTTCAAACAAACAACCTAACCCTACGCCTACAAGAACTCAAGGAACAACATCAAACACAGCCCAGAGCAAGTAGAAGGAAAGAAATAACCAAGATTAGAGCAGAATTAAATGACATGGAGACTAAAAGCACAATTCTAAGGATCAATGAATCCAAGAGTTGGTTTTTTGAAAAGATAAACAAAATAGACAAGCCTTTAAGCAGGCTCATCAAGAAAAGAAGAGGACCCAAATAAACACAATCATAAATGAAAGAGAGATTACAACTGACTCCCACAGAAATACAAAGGATTGTAAGAAATTACTATGAAGAACTGTATGCCAAGAAGTTTGAAAACTTAGGTGAAATGGACAAATTTCTAGAAAAATATAATCTTCCAAAACTCAATGAAAAAGAAGCAGAAAACCTGAACAGACCAATAACAGCAGGTGAAATTGAAGCAGTAATCAAAAATCTCCCAAAGCACAAAAGCCCTGGACCAAATGGTCTCACTGAAGAATTCTACAAAGCCTTTAAGGAAGACCTAACATCTATTCTTCACAGACTATTCCATAAAATCCAAAATGATGGAAGACTCCTAAACTATTTTTATGAAGCCAGTATTATCCTAATCCGAAAACCATATAAAGATACAACAAAGAAAGAAAACTTCAGGCCAATATTGCTGATGAACATAGACACTAAAATCCTCAACAAAATATTGGCAAACTGCATCCAACAATACATTAAAAAGATCATACACCATGAGCAAGTGGAATTCATCCCAGGGATGAAAGGATGGTTCAATATTTGCAAGTCAGTAAATGCAACACATCACATAAATAAAAGCAAAGACAAAAATCACATGGTCATATCAATAGATGTGGAAAAAGCTTTTGATAAGGTACAACACCCATTCATGATAAAAACACTCAGAAAAGTGGGAATAGAGGGAATATTCCTCAATATAATAAAGGCCATATATGAGAGACCTACAGCCAACATCATACTCAATGGGCAAAAGCTAAAAGCTTTTCTACTAAGATCAGGAACAAGACAAGGTTGTCCACTTTCACCACTTCATTCAATATGGTATTGGAAGTTTTAGCCACAGGGATCAAACAAGAAAAGGAAATAAAAGGCATCCAAATCGGAAAGGAGGAAACAAAAGTGTCACTGTTTGCAGATGACGTGATAGTGTACATGGAAAATGTTATAGACTCTCCCCCAAAACTGCTCAACCTAATAAATGAATTTGGCAAAACAGCAGAATACAAAGTCAATATCCAGAAATCAAAGGCATTTTTGTATACCAACAATGAAGCAGCAGAAGCAGAAATCAAGAAAAAAATCCCATTCAGTATAGCAAAAGAAAAATAAAATACCTAGGAATAAACCTAACTAAGGAGGTTAAAGATCTGTATGCAGAAAACTACACAACACTGAAGAAAGAAATCAAGGAAGACACAAATGGAAGCATATACCATGTTCATGGACTGGAAGAATCAACATCATCAAAATGTCCATACTTCCTAAAGCAATTTACAGATTCAATGCAATACCTATTGAAGTACCGATGACATACTTCACAGACATAGAACAAGCACTTCAAAAATGTATATGGAACCATAAATGACCTTGAATAGCAGCTGCAATTTTGAGAAAGAAGAACAAAGTAGGAGGGATCACAATACCTGATATCAAACTGTATTACAAGGCTATTGTAATCAAAACAGCCTGGTACTGGCATAAAAACAGGCATATAGACTAATGGAATAGGACAGAGAGCTCAGAAATAAACCCAACTCTTTACAGTCAATTAATATTTGATAAAGACTGCAGCAACATAAAATAGACTAAAAGTAGCCTCTTCAAGAAAGGGTGTTGGGAGAACTGGACAGCTATGTGCAAAAAAATGAAACTCGAGCACCAACTTACACCATACACCAAAATAAATTCAAGGTGGATAAAAGACTTAAATATAAGCTGTGACACTATTTAAGTCCTAAAGGAGAACATTAGCAAGAAACTCTCATATTTCATGCAGCAACATTTTCACTGATATGTCCCCTAGAGCAAGGGCCATAAAGGAAAGAATAAACAGACGTGATCTCATGAAAATTAAAACCTTTTTCACGGCTAAAGAAAACAGCATTAAAATTAAAAAAAGAACCAACTATATGGGAAAATATATTTGCCAATAATACCTCAGACAAAGGTCTAATCTCCAAAATATACAAAGGACTTACATGACTCCACTCTAAGAAGACAAGCAACCCAATTAAAAAGTGGGCAAAGGACTTGAACAGACACTTCTCCAAGGAGGAGATACAGGAGATCCAGAGACACATGAAAAGATGCTCAGTATCACTAGCTATCAGAGAGATGCAAATTAAAACTACAATGAGATCCCACTTTACACCGGTCAGAATGGCCACCATAAACAAAGAAACAAACAACAAGTGTTGGAGAGGTTGTGGGGAAAAGGGGACCCTAATCCATTGTTGTTGGGATTGCAGACTGGTATAACCACTGTGGAACAGTATGGAATTTTCTCAGAAAACTAAAAATGGACCTGCCTTTTGACCCAGCAGTGCCACTGCTAGGATTCTATCCTACGAACCCTGAAACACCAATCCAAAAGATCTTCTGCACCCCAATGTTCATAGCAGCACAATTTACAATAGCCAAGAGTTGGAAGCAACCTAGATGCTCATCAGTAAATGAATGGATCCAAAAATTGTGGTACATTTACACAATGGAATTCTATGTAGCAGAAAGAAAGAAGGAGTTCCTACCCTTTGCAACAGCATGGATGGATCTGGAAAGCATTATGCTGAGTGAAATAAGCCAGGTGGGGGAAGACAAATACCATATGATCTCACCTTTAACAGGAAGCTAAACAACAAAACAAACAAGCAAGCAAAATACAACCAAAGACACTGAAACAGAGAACAGATGGACAGTAACCAGAAGGGAGAGAGGAGGGAATTTCAGGCGAAAAGGGGAAGGATTTACAGGAACAAGTATAAAGGACACATGGACAACAACTAAGGGAGGCAGGAATGGGAGGGAGGTGGGGAGCATTGGAGGGAGTGAGATAGTAGTAAAAGATAGAAAAATGTACTTGAACAACAATTAAAATTTAAAAATCCTAAAAAAAATTGTTCAAAGTGAAATCACATTTGCATGACAAACAACACAGCATCTACCAGTTAGAGTCATGTCTGCATGGATAGAAGTGGAGCGTTCCTGGAACCAAATGCCAATTCCCCACCAGAGCAGCATTGTCTCTTATTCATCTTTTTAGTCCTAGCATGAGTCCTGGAACATAAAAAATAAATAAACTCAGTTTGTATATAAAGAATAAGTGAATGAGTGAATGAAAAAAACAGAGGAAAGAACAAATAAAGCTGTCTACAGAAGGTGAGAGTAAGTCTTAAAAACTACTTGACTGTAATAAAAAAATAAGGAAATCTTACCTTTTGTGGCCATGTGGGTGGATCTGGAGACTATTATGCTAAGTGAAATAAGTCAGTTAGAGAAAGACAAATACCACACAATCTCACTTATATGGGGGATCTGATCAACAAAATAACTTGCCAGGACTAGTGTGGCCCAGTTGGTTGGGCATTATCTCACAAAATGAAAGGTCACCCGTTCATTTCCCAGTCAGGGCACATGCCTGAATTGCTGGTTCAGTCCCTGGTCAGGCACATATGAGAGACAACCAACTGATATTTCTCTCCCTCTCTTTCTCTTTACCTTCCCCTCTCTCTAAAAATAAATCTTTAAAAAATAATTTGACAAACAAACTAGAAACAGGAGCATAAATACATGGAACAGACTGGCACCTGTCAGAGGGGAGGGGAGTTGGGGTACTGGGTGAAAAAAAGTGAAGAGATTAAGAAAAAAATGTACATGTGACACATAAACACAGACAACAGTGTGGTGACAGCCAGAGGGAGAGCAGGTGGGGGAAGGGAGGGAAGGGAGGATAAGTGGGGAATGAAAGAGACCTGACTTTGGGTGATGAGCACATGGTGCAGTGTGCAGATGGTTTGCTGAGTTGTGCACTTGAAACCTGCATGCTTTTATTAACCAACATCACCCAAATAAATTCAATTTAAATAGTATATTGAAAAAAGATAACAACAAGAGAGAAGATTGGTGTAAATCTGTGTTATTTTCAAGCTGCATGTGTAAATTGATCCAACATTGTGATTCTCACTTTGGCTGGCCCTCCATGGTAACTGCAGGATCTGCGGTGGTAAAAATGGTGGTTGGACTGTGTGTAAGCAGTGTGTGTAGGTGTCTGTGCATGGGAATGTGATCATCTTTAAAGTAATGCAGCCTGAATGTCTGGACCTCTTCCACATGACTCCAAATTGCAAAAGCCAAGTTAAAGGTCCCCATGATCTGTCAGTCATAACAGCTAGAATCTGCAAGCTGTCCCCTTGAAGTTCAGTTCAATCTTTCTCTAACTAGGACTCTTCTCCTATCTTTTGATTGTGAATGGGATGACCACAGGTTCTGGTTTTGCTCTTCTGTGTGACTACTCACTTCTTATCCGCATTAGAGTTGGAACATAAAAGGAGAGGAAGATCCAGTAAGCTAACCTTAGGAGGGCTTCACAAAATGCCTTCCTTTGCCCTCTCCTCTTCCCTCGCTGGGAGACCTCAGGGTTTGCTCTCTGGAAGCTGCTGCAGATTTTTTGCAAGAGCCATTGGTATCTGGTTCTTTCCTCTAAGCCTGGCTTTCGCTCCACATAAACCACAGAAAATCCCAGATGCCAGGTACAGAGATTTCCCACTAGACACATGTCCTAGATATTTTTTACCTTCAAGTTTTCCTACCTCTTATGCACCATCAGCCCCTACAGAGATCTGCTTAAACTGACAGGCATGCATGTCACTTCTCATGGCAGTTGTTGGTGTGCCCACAGTGGTGCTGATTCCCCCGCCCACTTGTCCTCCTGCCCTGCAGGCCTGTCTGAGCCAGTGAAGCTAAGGCTCAGCCACAGCCAGCCTAGGGACTTGACTGTGAACCTCCATCCCCATGATGACAGGGACTGTCTCGTGGCACAAAGACAGTAAAGCAAGAAGTCTTGGGTTCGGAGCCCAGCTCCAACTCTCTCTAGCTTCACGGTGCTGTAATCATTTTAAAGTTTTTTTTTTGTTTGTTTGTTTTTCAATTTTTTTATTTAATTATTTTTCAAGTACAGTTTTCTGTCTATTACTCCCATCCCGTCCCACCTCCCATCCTCCCCCCTCCCTCCCATTTCCACCCTTCTCAGTTGTTGTCCATGTATCCTTTATATAGGTTCCTCTAAATCCCTCCCTTATTTCCCCTGAAATTCCCTCCCCTCTCCCCTCCCGTCACTGTCAGCCTGTTCTCTATTTCAGTGTCTTTGGTTATATTTTGCTTGCTTGTTTGCTTTGTTGTTTAGCTTCCTGTTAGAGGTGAGATCATATGGTATTTGTCCTTCAACACCTGGCTTATTTCACTCAGCATAATGCTTTCCAGTTCCATCCATGTTGTTGCAAAAGGTAGGAGCTCCTTCTTTCTTTCTGCAGCATAAAATTCCATTGTGTATATGTACCATAGTTTTTTGATCCATTCATTTACTGACGGGCACCTAGGTTGCTTCCAACTCTTGGCTATTGTAAATTGTGCTGCTATGAACATTGGGGTGCATATGTTCTTTGGGATTGGTGTTTTAGGGTTCTTAAGATACAATCCCAGCAGTGGAATTGCTGGGTCAAAAGGCAAGTCCAATTTTAGTTTTCTGAGAAAATTCCATACTGTTTTCCATAATGGTTGTACCAGTCTGCAATCCCACCAACAGTGGACCAGAGTCCCCTTTCCTCCACACCCTCTCCAACATTTGTTGTTTATTGCTTTGTTTATGATAGCCATTCTCACTGGTGTCAAGTGATATCTCATTGTAGTTTTAATTTGCATCTCTCTGATAGCTAGTGATATTGAGCATCTTTTCATGTGTCTCTGGATCCTCTGTATGTCCTCCTTGCAGAAGTGTCTGTTCAAGTCCTTTCCCCATTTTTTAATTGGGTTAGTTGTCTTCTTTGAGTGAAGTCGTGTGAGTTCTTTATATATTTCTGTATGGTAGGATGTTTGGACATCTTCAAAAAATATTTCTGGCCGGGGAAAAGACTGACCCTTCCTGGCTGTCCAGTGTTTAGGGAGAGAAAAGGACCCAGCCAGAAGTAGGTCTTTGATGTGCAAACTAACCAATACAGAGCCAAGCTCCTCTACCAGGCCCTTTTACCCTAGAAGGCAACAGTCATTTGGCTGCCTGAATCACCCCAGGGCCACTGAGCAGGCAAAGGGACCGCCCCAGTAGCCCAAAACCCATTAAAATTATACGGCCTCGTCAGTTCTCAGTTGTCCACCTTGCCCTACCTTGCTTCACCCTAAATAAAGACCAGTGGCCTAAACTTCTGCTCACTTCCGCTTCCTGACTAAATGTGGTGTTGCTCCTGTGCCCTCACCTGCATAACAGGCTCACCTCTTGTTTCCAGGGGGAGTGGGAGTTACATTAAACTTTTCTTTCAATGGCATTTACCTCTCAGTGTCATCACTCAGTCACCTTTATAAGCTAAGACCTGGACACCAACCACGTGGCTGTGGACAAGATACTTAACCTCTCTGAACCTGATGTCCTTACTGCAGGATGGAGCCATCGTCACTGCAGAAGCAGCTCAAAATGCTCCTGTGCTATTTAATGAGACACCAAGCTGCTCTTTAGAGATAACAGACCCAAACCACAAGTCATGCCGCAGGAGCATGTGTGCAGGAGAGAACTGACCTCCAGCTGAGCCTGGAACCAAAGTCTGCCCCTCCCTATTCTCTCCTCCACCAACAGAACCAAAGGACCAGGGCATAACCAAAACTTGAATACTGAAACACTTTCAGAAGTGAAGTTCTTTTTCCAGGAAGGGGGCTGATGCCCCTTAACATGACGGCCAAGCTCCATGGTCCTCCAACTGAACTTGCCCGACCAGTGCTTCTGCACACCTGCTCTTAGAAACCTGTCCAAAGGATGAATTGGGAGGAGGTCCAGGCTTTCCCCATTCTCCTGAGTGGTGCCATTCATAATAAAATCATCCATCTTTCTCCACTGCAGTTCTCAGTGCTCTGCTCCTGCTGGGTGGCCAAATGCGGTTTTTAGGAGGATCAAAAGAGAGGACGTGTGTGACCCTCCCAATACTGTGCTTCGCAGAGCACCTGTTCCAGAGCAGAGATGTCACTGTTAGGTCAGTTCCCGACTCCCCAGAGGCACTGTTTGCCATACTTGCCTCACACCATGGGTCCCAGAGACATAACAATGTTCTGGTACACCAGGAGAAAGAGAAGAGGCAGTTCAAGCCAGAGGGTTCAGCTGCCTCAGACCTCAGCTTTCACCACATACCTGCAGCCCCTGGAGGCCCTGCCACATGCCACCAGACCCCTGCTGGGGAAGTGGCAGCTGTGTAGCATATGCTGGGCTGGAGTGTGATCTCTGAGATGGGGTTTCCTGCCATTGTCCTCAGCAACCCCTGCACCATCCTCAATGGGGCATCCACGTCAAAGCCAGGTGACAATTTTGTGCACAGAATTAGCACTCCATCAATGTTGACTGTCATTAGCTTTATTGTTATTCTAATTTTAACCAAGTTTCGGCTAGTTGTAGGAAAAGTACAAATTTGTTTTTCTGTCCATCACTTTTTTCAAAATGCTGTGCCAAATTTCCTCTTTGTGTCTCTCATTAATGCCTCTGTCAGATCTTTTAGTTTCCTGGTTATTCTCTGATGCTGGAGGCCCCAGTGTGACTTATTCTTACTCCATTTTGTGCTCACCTCTTCTTCCCTTCAGATGGTCGTTCCTTAGTGTGAATGAGTACAAAGGCATCTTTTTTTACTCCTTCCTTCTGTTCTGCTGTGTTAAAACTTGCATGTAAGGTCAAGAAAGGAGGAAGCATGTTTTCCTTTTTTTATGAGGTAGTCCACACGGCAGCATCTCTCTCTCTCAGCTGTCCTGGTGACTACTGGTGGCTCTCTCCTGTCCAGCACAGGAGAGGAGAGGGTAGGGGACAAATGTGTGAGTTTTTTGAGGGAGGCCATGAGGGGCCCTAGGTGGGGATAAACTCTGGCTGACCTCTTTGGGCTTCCCTTAGCTTCTTCTCCTCTGGGGACAAAAGTTCTTGCTGCTCAGGGACACCTTAAGCCCACTAGCCACCCAGGATAGGGTAGCAACAAGGCCTCTTAAACCTGGACTCTGGGGTCCATCACATTCTTGCCATGGCAGACTGGGGGTGCTGGCCACTCCACTGCTTCCCCACCATCTACCATCACTTTCTGGTGCTGCCCACCACACTCACCTTCTTCACAGGAGTGGAGAACAGCAGATAATAAGATCTCTGAGACTGTGCTGTGGACACCTCATCTCTGCCAATAGTTCCTTTGGTGGAACTCATCTCCTGATTTAGGGTGAGGGAAGGCATGGCAGACAGAGAACAAAGTCATAGCATTCTCCTCACAGGGCCACCAGCACCCTAGAGCCCCTCCCAGGATTCCCTCTGGCTTCTTGGTGGGTGATAACATTGGAGCCAAGTCCAAGTTCTGGAGTTTCTACCCTTCTGAAGAGTTCTCTTTAAAATGTGAAAACCTTGCTCAGCTGTGGAAAGGAATGAAATCTTACCCTCTGCAACAAATGGATGGACCTAGAGAATATTATGCTAAATGAAACAAGTTAGACAGAGGTAGACAAATATTGTATGTGGAATTCCACTTATATGTGGAATCTAAAGAATAAAATATATTAACAAACAAAATTGAAACAGACTCATAGATAAAAGAACAAACTGATGGTGGCCAGAGGGGAGGGAGAAGTTGAGGGGTTGGGTGAAAAAGATGAAGGGATTAAGAAATACAAATTGGCAATTACCAAATAGTCATGGGGATGTAAAGTACACCATACGAAATATAGTCAGTAATATTGTAATAACTCTGTATGGTGCCAGGTGGGTACTGGAAATATCAGGGGAAACACTTGGTAAGATTGTCTGATTGTCTAATTATTATGCTGTACACCTGAAACTAATACAAAATAGCATTGACTATAAACTATAATACAAAAATATGAGAACCTGCCACTCCCAGTCTTGGAACTTGACTCATAACTGTTAGGAAACATCAACTGTCCTCCTTCCTGAGACTCCATGCGCCCATTTCAGGAGGAGCAAGAGGCACAGGCACTGCCTCTGGGAGTGTCCCCCTGATGCCTGCCTTTCTCCTTGCCCACGCCAGCCCTTCCCAGTCCTGCCTTTTGAACCCTCTGACTCCTTCTCTTCCTTGTCTTTGGAAGAAGTAAAAAAGTGTCACTCAGAAAAGCCTTAAGCAAATAAAGATTATAATCTAGAAGATTAAAAAAAGGGCAGAGTGGAGGGTAAATGAAGTCATAAAGCAGCAGAGAGAGACAGAGACAGAAAGGCCATCATGTAGGGGAATTGGCATGAATTGCTGAAGTGAAGCGAAAACTGATTAACAGAGGTTTTGTAACATCATACTCTCTTCTCTGTTATTATCCACCCAGGTGACATAATAGTCAGCTCGGCTAGACATTTTCATAATATTAAGCCTTCCACTCCATGAACACAGGATGTCTTTCCATTTTTCTGTGTCTTCTTTAATTTCTCACATCACTTTTGTGTAGTTTTCAGTGTACACGTTTCCCGGTCTCCTTGGTTAGTTTTATTCCTAAGCATTTTATTCCTTTTGATGCTGTTGTAAATGAAATTGTTTTCTTATAAATAAGACCGTTTTCTTAATTTCCTTTTTGGATCATTCACTATTAGTGTGAAATATGCAGCTAATTCTTAACTTTGTATCCCATGTTGAGTTTGCATCCTGAGACTTTATTGAATTTGCTGATTAGTTCTAACCATTTGGGGTGTGTGTAGAGTCCTCTGGGTTTTCTTCTCATGCTTTCCTCTTCAGCAGCCAGGTTTTCCATCCCCTCCGCTTCTGATTGCTCAGTCTGGGACCAACTGCACTTCTGCTTCAGCTTTTGAGCATGCTTCCTCTCTTCCCCTCCTGCCCTCCCATAGCCACATAACAGCTAGAGTACTCCTCCTAAAAGATAAGTCAAATCAGCTCCCTCTCTTCCTTGCTTAACACTCTCCAATGACTACCCAGTGCTCTTAGGATGAACTCTGACATCTAGTTCATATGCGTAATGGCTTTGTCAGCCCCGCATGATCTGGCATTAACCCCTCTTCCAACATCACCCTCAGAACTCTCATTCTCACCCTCTGTCTCCAGCTCCACTGGCTACGCTGAGTAGGTGCTGGAGTCTTCCTCACCTCAGAACCTTTGCACATGACATTTCTGCCCTAATATCTCTCTTCTGGCTCCTCACACAATGATGTCTTCTCATTGATCACTTCAAGATTAAATATCTCTTTAAAGATCCTTTATGAAGAATCCAAGCCAATCCAGCACCCTTTCCATTTACTGAGCAGCATAGAGCTGTTAATTTTTTACACATCAACTTCCCATTCAATTGTTTCATATTTGCTTACTTGATTGTATTCTGTTTTTCCAATAATTATGTAAGCTGAGTAAGGGTAACAACTTTTTTGTGTCCTGTTGTATCCCCAATGCCTAGAACACTGCCAGACATATATTGGGTGCTTAGTAAATAATTGATAAATGAATAAAAATATGAGGCCACAGTTACTACCAGAAAGATTCACTATGAGTTCAAAGCTGAACATCTGTGGGCTGACTCTTCTGTGGTAAGTAGACAGAGCAAGACAGATTGGTAAAATCTTTCTTTCTCATCTCTGCACCTACAATTGGGTGAGTAGTTTGAGGCCACCTTTGAAAAATTAATCATATTAAATTCAGGGAGGAAGGCAGCAAGAGGCGTATGCTGCATTTCCTATTCAGCTTTGCCAAAAAGCCATACAGTGGGCATACCAGGTGTTTGCCATCTATTAAGTAGTGATTATTATAATTGTTATTCTTCTGTTGTTCCTAATGTTTAGGACTCTCAGTAATATCTGGGCATTTATATGCCTTAGATGTAATACCATCATAGTAATGAAACCCTACAATGAATCAATAGTGTATTCATGCCTGATCTGGAGCCAGACTGGCAAAGATTCAAGTGTTTGGGGCCAAAGCACCACCTGGGGAGATCAGAGGTCTGACCCAGGCCTGCGAGCCAACTCTGGCTGGGCTTGCACTGCAGCAGTGGTGCCAGTCATGGGATGTAGCAGGAGAGAGGGCTGACTGGGGCCAGATGAGGAGTGTCCTGGTGCTCATGTTGGATCCTGGCTTGGGTGCAGGATACAGAGATTTTTCATGGAGTGAAGGGAAGTGATTTTGTTATCCCTAAACCTCAGAACGTGTGTATAAGAGGCAGGTCTCTTACTAGAAGGAAGGGCAGGGAAGGCTCACTTCAAACAAGTTTTAGTAACAGATTGTGGGCTTGTGACTCCCTGTTCTTTAATTAATTCTCCCTGTCAGTGATAAAGGACTCTTATGTTTTCTAAAGAGAGAGCCAAAAATCAAGATGAGAGATGAAAGAAAGGGCCCTTGCTTGGGTGGCTTAGTTGGTTGGAGTGTTGTCCTGTAACTGAAAGGTTGTGGGTTCAATTCCCAGTCAGGGCACATACCTGGCTTGTAGGTTTGTGTCCTGGTCAAGGCACATACAATTCCCTGTCTGGGCACATACAGGAGGCAACTAGTTGATGTTTCTTTCTTACACTGATGTTTCTTTCTCTCCTCCTCTCTCTCTAAAAAGCAGTGAAAAAGTGTCCTTGGGTGAAAATTTTAAAAGAAAAGAGAGAGACTTCTGGCCAAGATGGAGGCGCAGGTGGAAACACTGTGCCCCCTCCCACAACTAAATTTAAAGACAGCTAAGTTTTAGAAACAAAAACGCAGCCAAAATAGTGAAAATTGAACTGTGTGGAAGTCTGACAACAACAAACCACTCAGCCAGACCAGTAAGAGGGGCAGAGTCAGCAGCGGAGCAGGGTCAGGCTGGAAAGATTGTTAGGTCCGACTGACCCTGAAGTGGAGGTGGTGGCAGTTGGTGAATCCCAGGCATGGGGTGGTGATTGGTGAACCCAGTGAAGGCATAAGGAAGCTGGCTGACTGCGGTCACACATTTGCCTGCAGATAAACCAAGCGAAGGAGCAAACAGTGAGACAGACCCTGCAGGCTAGGGCCCCATCGACGGGCCCCTAGAGCCTGAAAGCACCAACTGGAAAGACCTTCTTGGGGTTGAGGGGCCGGGAGAGGCTCCCAGACCCACAGAGAGTTCATTAGAGAGACCCACAGGGTCCTGGAGAGTACACGGGCCCACACACCCGGGAACCAGCACCAGAGCGGCCCAATTTGCTTGTGGGAAGCCACATAGGGGACAGAAATACGAGAAAGAGTGGAGCGAAGCAAAGAGTCATTTTTTTCCCTCTCTGACCCTGCCCCCACATACAGCATCACAACCCAGTGACTGATTCACCTGGCCCTGGTGAACACCTAAGGCTCTGCCCCTCAAACATAGTAGGTGTGAATAGACCAAACATTATGACTCAAGAACAGCTTAAAGCCCCAGAGCCTATAATTCTAAGTGACCAAGAAATATCCAGCCTTTCAGATGCACAGTTCAAAATACTGGTGATCAGAATGCTCACAGAATTGGTTGATTTTAGCCACAAATTAGAGGAACATATGAAGGCTAAACTGATTGAAATGAAGGGAAATACACAGGAAACCAATAGTGATCGAGAAGAAACTGGGACTCAGATCAAGGGAGTGGACCAGAAGGAAGAAAGAAACAAACAAACAGAAAAGAATGAAGAAACAAGAATTCAAAAAAAGCAGGAGAGGCTTAGGAACCTCCAGGACATCTTTAAACGTTCCAACATGCGAATTATAGGGGTACCAGAAGGGGAAGAGGAACAGCCACGAGTGGAACACTTATTTGAACAAATAATAAAGGAGAACTTCCCCAATCTGGCAAAGGAAATAGACTTCCAGGAAATCCAGGAAGCTCAGAGAGTGCCAAAGAAGTTGGATCCAAGAAGGAACACACCAAGGCACATCATAATTACATTAGCCAAGATTAAAATGAAGGAGAGAATCCTACAAGCAGCAAGGGATAAGGGGACAGTCACCTACAAAGGAGTGCCCATCAGACTGTCAGCAGATTTCTCAAAAGAGACTTTATGGGCAAGAAGGGGCTGGAAAGAAGTATTCCAAGTCATGAAATCCAAAGACCTACAACGAAGATTGCTCTAGCCAGCAAAGCTTTCATTTAGAATGGAAGGGCAGATAACGTGCTTCTCAGATAAGGTCAAATTGAAGGAGTTCATCATCACCAAGCCCTTATTATATGAAATGTTAAAGGGTCTTATCTAAGAAAAAGCAGATTAAAAATATGAACAATGAAAGGACAGCCAACTCACAGTTATTAACAACCACACCTAAAACAAAAGCAAACTAAGAGGACAGCTAGATCAGGAGTGGAACCTTAGAAATGAAGATGACAATGGAGGGTTAGCAACAGGGTAGTGGGAGGAGGAGAAGGGGGGAGAAGGTACAGAGAATAAGTAGCATAGATGGTAGGTAGAAAATAGACAGGGGGAGGGCAGGAATACTATGGGAAATACAGAATCTAAAGAACTTGTGACACATGGACATGAACAAAAGGGGTAATGGTGGGGGAGGGGTGTGCAGGGTGGAGGGGAGGGAAGGGGGGGAATGGGACAACTGTGATGGCATAATCAATAAAATGTATTAAAAAAAGAAAAGAGAGAGAGATGAAAGAAAAGGGTATCCTATGATTGGACTGGTGAGTTAAGGTTGGAACAATTAGCAATCAGAGGAAAGATGAAGTGAAAGGGAAGAGTTCAAAGTGAGACCTGGCACTGTGATGGGAGATGGATCAACAGGGATGGGGAAATCTCCATGACATTGGTCTTGGAGATGGGAACTTACCATCTATCAAGGGAGGAGGCAGGCACTGATCAAATAATTACAAAAGCAATTTTGAAACTTTAATGTTGACAAATGCCACGAAGAAGGAAGCCTTTAGTTTGGAGATTTAGCTCTCCAGCAGTACAGGGAAGGTACCATTGAGCTAAGCTATGAAGGATGAATTTGAGTAAATCTGGAATAGGGAGAGCACAGAAGGAATAACTTGTGCAAAGAGATTGCACACATACCAGAAACAGCAAAAGAATTGACTGAGAGGTGTATCTGAATTCAAGTGGATATTAGGAGGGTGATTCAAGATGGAGAGAGATATATTGGTTATGTAGTGCTCCATAAGTCACTACCCCAAACTGAATGTCTTAACCAACATGTATCATCTCAGTCTCTGTGGGTCAAGAATTTAAGCATTGCTTAGTTGGGTGCCCAGCCCCAGGGTCTGCCATGAGGCTGTGATTAAGGTGTTGGCTGGAGCTGCACTCCACTCAAGGCTCGATGGGGGAGAATCCATTTCCAAGCTCACCCATACCTTCCCGGAAGGTATCAGGGTTTCAGGGGCCACTGCCCAGAGCCAACATGTGGGGCTTTCCAAAGGGCTATTTACAATATGGCAACTGGCTTCCCTCAGAGGGGGGGAGGAGAAGGAGGGAAAAAGTGAGTGAGAGAGAGAGAGAGAGAGAGAGACCAGAGCTATTTTAAAACCTAATCTCAAAAGTGACATCCACCACTTTTACATCAGTCTGTTTGCTGGAAGGAAGTCTCCAGGCCCAGCCCACTCATAGGGGAGGGCCGTCTTGGAGACTGCCTACTACACACATGGAACATGAAAGGCCTTACAGAGTTTAGGTTTCATTCAAAAAGCGATGGACAACCATTAAGTAGTTTTAAGTAACTACTTGGCATGATCAGATACCTTTTTGAAGAAACAGACTTTGTTTATACTGATCAAGATTGATGTAATCTTTTAAATTTTCCTTATTCTGTAGATATTTTACAATTTTGGTTTTTCTTTTTTCTTGGCACAGGGGTTATTAGAGAGTTCAAATTTTCTAGATAGTAGGGCTTTACTTTTTGTCTTTCGTGTTATTGTTATTTGATATGTTCAGGAAACACACTCTTGTTATTTCTACTCTTTAAAGTGCTCCATGGGCTCTTGAATAGATTTTTCCCCGTTGACTCTGACATATTCCTCTGTATCACCTGTGTCTTATTCATTGTGTTGTTTGGGTGCCTCTGTCACTGCACGATTTTGTCCTGCTTCATTTACCAAACACCAAGAACGGTGTATTAAAATCTCCAATTTGCTGTACAAATACTGGTGCTTTGCTGTTTAATGCATAACACTTCATGAAGGACATTCTTTATGTTATAAACTATATTCTTATTATTATATAGACCCTTCCTTCCCAATGCAACGAGTTTCTCACACTTATTTATTTATATACCTATTTGTTATTTCATTGACTATGCCTCTATTTTTAATTCTTCATATCATTTTATTTTATATACTTCTCTTGGGTTTGCTTTTTGGTACAGTCTGTTAATATTTAATAAAATAAAAGACTTTGAAAGATAAATTTATTTGATTTAAATTTATTGATGAGACAAATCATCTTATTTTTGTCATCTTGTTTTTGTTTTTTTATCCTTTCTATTTTTAATGCTTCAGAAAAAAAACATTTATTTCATAGTATTTATTTTCTTTGTTTTAATTCCCTTTCCCTTCTGGTTGTTTAGAGGGTTATAAACACTTTCTTTTTGTTTTAAAGGAATTGTCTATAGTATATTCTCAAGTTTCACCTTTAAATAATATCCAATGGTCCCCACTACATAAGATAAGGAACTTAGTACACCTCCGTATACTCCCCCTTCTCCTATAACCTCTTTCCCCCTGGCTTTCCTAACACTTGACTTGATTTGGCATATTGTAATTTCTCTTGTGATTATCTTAATAAATATAATAACAAATGTATAACCTTACTATTTTATGTCACCTCTGTATACTATCTTTTGACATTCCTCCCTAGCATGCTATGAAAAACAAGGAAGTCAGCCCATACATATGACCCCTACTTTCTTCCTACATTTCAACTCATGAGTTTGGTTAACTATTACATTGTAAGTTTTTCATAGCTATTTAGCTTAATTTCACACTACACACTGATGCACAAAACAATCCTTTTACTTTGGGGACTACATTTGCCTCTCAATGAGCTGGCCAACATCTTCCATGTTTACTGGTTCCTTTAGGAAGTGCTCTAGGGCCTCTAAACCCTGTGCTTTGAAGATGTGCAAATATTTTTTTGTGGACTTTAGAGTTGAATTTCAGTTTCTACACCCCTATACACACCACACCAAGAATTTGTAGCCATTGTTTCACAACTTTGCACCTTTGAATGTT
The DNA here is from genome assembly GCF_014824575.4 of Sturnira hondurensis. Lineage (NCBI taxonomy): Eukaryota > Metazoa > Chordata > Mammalia > Chiroptera > Phyllostomidae > Sturnira > Sturnira hondurensis. The sequence continues at coordinate 2,037,141 of NW_028092466.1, read as the reverse complement.
GCTGTGGATTATCTTAGCACATGCCTAATTTCAATTTAATCCTTGTATATGATTTGATTTGTGTGTGTGTGTGTGTGTGTGTGTGTGTGTGTGTGTATGGGGATATGTGTTAGGAACTTGTAAGGTGGGCTACAGTGCTCTCCTCCTCTTAGTGTTCAGTCCCTTTTAAAGTCTCTAATCCATGGGTGTCAGCTGTACCTGGTGATTTGCTCCTAACAAATAGGATGTTGCAAAAGCAGTGGGATCACTTCCAACATCAAGTTCCAAGAACCTGTCACTTCTGTTTTCTCACTCTCTCTAGCTCCCTTTCTGACTCGCCCTGGGTAGCGTTGCCAGATTTAGAAGATAAATATACAAGATTCCCAGAAAAATCTGAATTTCACATAAGTAACAAATAATCTTTTAGTATAAGTGTGTCTCATTTAGGAGTTCCAGCCAAGATGGAGGTGTAGGTAGAAACCCTTTGCTTCCTTGCACAACTAAAAGGAGGATAACTGTTACAGAAAAGACCTGGTGGGGCATGAGTGATCTACTATTACCGAATGGGCCTACCCTTGTGCTCCAGGGGTCCTGCCAAGCCATCATGCTGGGTTCACCTTGGCCACCAGGGAAAGACATCTCTCAATGCCAGAGATTGGTGAAAAGGAAAGGGCTTATTTATTTAAAAAGTTATACAGACTTAGAGTAATGACTTAGTGTCTTCATTAAAAATACAAGTCCTTTAGAATACCCACAAACGCACAGTCCTTCCTTCTCCCCTTTGCCCAGTCTAGGGTATCATATCTCAAAAAAAGAAGTAGAAGTCCATGGTTCAAGCAGTCCTTCAGTGTTGCTGCTGAGATATCCAGTTAATCCAAAACTGTGTGGCACCTTCTCACAGTCCACCACCAAGAGTCCTTTCACCCCTTTTCTTCCAGGCAAAGTCTCTCCTGCTTCCTAAACCACGTGGGGAAAAGGGAGGACCCTAAAGCTGCACAGTCCCAACTTTTGCCAAGGCTGAATGGTCTCAAAAAGCCCCTGCATGGTTTCTGTGCCTTGGTTTAAATCCCAGCACCAATCTTCCTCAGCAGCAACATTTCCGACTCCTCCCACAATCAGTTACACCTGTCAGTATTCCCTTATTCTTCCAGCTTTACTGGGCTGCCATAGTAAGTCCAGGCAGGCATGGCCCCATGGCATGGAGCCAGTCATCTGCAAGCTTTTACACAGGTTCTGTAACCAGGGGGAGCTGCCTCCCAGTTACATCATGGGTTGAAGTCACTTCCATCTTCCTGGCTCAAAGCATGGCCACAGCTATTTAACATATCTATGAAACCAGTTAAAGGTTATAGATATGTTAAATAAGCATTCTAGAGGTTATGTGCAAAACTGTTGCTATTCAAAACAACTCTTAATGGCCCTGCTCCATGTGTCCCATCCCCCAGTTCAGACCTATGGGGGTGAGGACATCCTATATACATATTTTTTCCTAATATTTCCTGGACACCCTGAGTTCTGGACCCCATTACAAATCCCCATTTGGCCTCCCCCCACTCCTCCAACTGCATCCTGTTACATAACAACCGATCTAAAATCAGTAAACAACCAGAAGTGCCAGAAAATCAAACTGCATGAAACTCCAACAACCATGGAATTAAAGAAACAGCCAAACAGAACAGCCAGACCAGTAGTGCCACAGCATCACATCAAAGAGGGTTGTCCTCCCCAGATGGAATACCTAAGGCCCTGCCCCCTGACAACTTAACAGGGGCCTCTAACAAAGAAATGTGGCCAAAATGAAAGAACAGAGCAAAATCTCAGAAAGAGAAATAAACAATAAGGAGATAGCCAACCCATCTGATGGAGAATTTAAAGCCCTTGTAATCAAAATGCTCACTGATTGAGAACTGATTGAGCTTGGTCGAAAAATGAAAGAACAAATGAAAGATACCCAAAATGAAATAAAGCAAAATATTCAGGGAACCAACAGTGATAGGAAGGAAATCAAGACTCAAAGCAATGATTTGGAACAAAAGGAAGAAATAAACATCCAATCAGAACAGAATGGAGAAACAAGAATTCAAAAAAGTGAAGAGAGACTCAGGAATCTCTGGGACAACCTGAAACATTCCAATATCCAAATTATAGGGGTGCCAGAAGGAGAAGAACAACAGCAAGAAATTAAAAACTTATTTGGACAAATAATGAAGACTTTTTTTTCAATCTGGCAAAGGAAATAGACTTTCAGGAAGTCCAGTAAGCTCAGACAGCCCCAAAGAAGTTGGACCCAAAGAGAAACACACCAAGGCACATCATCATTAAAGTTACCCAAGATTAAAGATAGGGAGAGAATCTTAAAAGCAGCAAGAAAAAAGGAAAGAGTTACCTATAAAGGAGTGCCCATCAGGCTATCAGCTGAGTTCTCAAAAGAAACCTTACAGCAAGAAGAGGCTGGAAAGAAGTATTTGAAGTCATGAAAAGCAAGGAGCTATAGCCAAGATTACTCTATCCAGCAAAACTATCATTTAGAATGGAAGGGCAGATAAAGTGCTTTCCAGATAGGGTCAAGTTAAAGGAGTTCCTCATCACTGAGCCATTATTATAAGAAATATTAAAGGGATTTATTTAAGAAAAGGAAGATCAAAACTATGAACAGTAAAATGACAACAAACTTACAACTATCAACAAATGAACCTAAAAAAATAAAAGAAAGAAAAACAATGAAAACAAAAACTAAGCAAACGATTAGAACAGAAACAGAATCAGAGAAATGGACATCACATTGAAGGTTTTCAGTGAGGAGGGAGAGGGGAGGAATAGGTGGGGAAAGGTACAGGGAAGAAGAAGCAATTGGTAGGCATTAGATAGAAAGAGGTCAAAAATGGTACAGGAAACAGAGAACTCAAAGAACTTGTATGCACAACCCATGGACTTGAACCAAGGCAGGGGGATGCTTAAGGGTTGGGGGGTACAGGGAGGAGCAGGGATGAAAGGGAAAAAATTGGGAAAACTATGATAGCATAATCATTAAATTCTTTATACCTTAAAAATAAGTGTGTCTCATTTAATCTTTGGGACATACACAAGAACTATTCATTGTTTATATGAAATTTAAACAATTGGACATCCCGTATTTTATCTGGCACCTCTAGCCCTAGTAAGTCAGCTCTCATGTCCTGAGCTGCTTAAGAAAAATGCCATGTGGCGAGGATCTGAGGATGGCCTCCAGCCAATAGCCAGAGGAGAATTGAAGCACTCAGTCCACCAGCTCTCGAGGACCTGAATTCCACCAAGTATATTGTGATGAGCTTGGAAGTGACTGCTTCCCTAGTCAAGTCTTGAAATGACAGCAGCTCTGATCAAGCCCATGGCTGCTGCCTCATTAGAGTCCCTCAGCCAGAGGCACCAGCTACAGTGACAGATGTTTGGTTTTTTTAAGTGACTGAGTTTAGGGGTAATGTATCATAGATTCATCAATAGTGCTAAAGAGAAAACCACAGGTTCAAAATGGAGTTACTCATGCTAAAAAGAAGCCCATGATATCAAACCTAGATTTAATACCTGATCTAATTGCAGTTTCATCTTCTCCCAGTCTGGAATTTTCTGGTCAAGCAATGGTAAAGTAGTCTGTTGCATGGACGTTCTCCTGACTCCCATAGAAAAAAGAGGCAATCTGCATAATAAAAATCTTTCTCATTCTCCCTCCACCTCCTTCCCAGATGTTCCAGCCCCACCCTTCTTCCTACAGAAACCTTCCATTTTGTACAGCCCCTTGGAGCACACTTCTAGTTGCTAGATGGGATGCTGCCCAGTTCATGACCTATTTAATTAAGCCCATTAGATTTTCACATTTACTGTGTTGTATTTTGTTTTGTAAAATTACACGTATTTGGAATATATATATATATATATATATATATATATATATATACATACACTCTCTCTCTATATATATGTAGCATATACTACATGTAACTACTATACAAGGTGTTTAGAAAGAATTTTTTCTTAACTGAATTCTCCCCTAACTTTATTAGGATATTATTTTCTTGCTAGTCGCTATTCATCAGCCTCTTATTCTCCATGGGAGAAATCTGTAGATGTACCAAAGATTTTGCGTCTTATCTTTGAACAGCTTTCCTGATCTATTTTATCGTTTTTTCTTTATCTCCTCAATCTCATTTTCCATATTCTTGACTATGTTTTTGCATCATCTAGTTTTCTCTTTTACCACTTTTGGTGTTAACCATCATTTCTGAAAGTGTTTAATTTATTTCTTGAGCTTTACAAGCACACTTTTCATCACCTTCTATTGTTCTCTTATTTCTTTCCAGAGCCCTTGTATCATAACAATTTCATTTCCCTATTTTTTGTTTCATGCAGAACATTAGAGCTTTTGTTTCATTCAGAACATTACATCTTTCATTTCATGTGGAACTCTGGTCAGAATTTGTATCTGCTCAGTTCTATTTTTCCAAGGTGTGTCTTTTGTTAGGTTCCCCTCTTCCTTCCACAGGCTTGTTTGTTTTCTTTTTGATTGCTGCTCTTCCTGGGTGGAGTTCCTTCTTCCTGAGTGAGCTGGTTAGGACAATAGTGAGTCAGAAGTTGCAAGGTCGAGGGTGGCAGTGAACTGCCTGGAGTTCGGGCTGCTGTCTCTCCCTTGGCATTTTCTTCTCCTGTAGACAGGCAGTTTTCCTGGCCACAAGGAAACTCTGAATGTCACAGTTGTTTTGGCAGGGGGGACCTAGCCTTTAATTTTCTTCAGCAGTTCAGGGTGACAGCTTTAGATATGCTTCCAACCTTTTGGTATCTCCTCCGTGATGGCTGACTGTTCACAGAGGTGGCAGGTACATGTAATTTCTCAGTCAGCCCCACCTTCCTCTATTCTGTAGTGCCAACTTTCACAGAAGTGTTCTCAGCTGTCTGCACACCCCAAACTCACATTTCTCAATGATGGGCCAAGGCGCTATCTACCTGAGAATCCCTTGCTCTGCCCACTCTGTACCCAGACCTCAGAGGTAAGAGTTTTTCCTCATCCTGAGGAGTTTTACCTGTGTGTGTTAGTCTTTACTTGTGATTTATAGTTTGAAGTTAGGAGCATGTCTTCATTTCATCCAATAAGTAATTTTCTCCTGCTCCTCATTTTCTTTGTCAGGTAGCTTTAAGGTGAAAAGAGAAGCAGAGATTCTTTTATTTGATCATAAAGAAAAATACACACTTATTATAAAAAATTTAAACTACACAAAAATATAGAGAAAAGGTAAAATGCTAGATGAATTTATGTCCATAATATACTACCTCCTTATGTATACAAATAAAATTTTTAAAATATTTTTAAAGCTTTTATTTATTTCTCTTTAGAGGGGAAGGGAAGGAGAGAAGGAGAGAAATATCAATGGATGGTTGCCTCTTGTGAGTCCCCTGCAGGGAACTGGCCTGCAACCCAGGCATGTGCCCTGACTGGGAATCAAACCACGATCATATGGTTCCCAGGCCTGCACTCAATCCACTGAGTTATACCAGCCTGGGTGTATATAAATAAATTTTTTAACAAAATTCACCTTTCATAAGCATAAACATGTATTAAAACTTACCTTGTGCTTCCTTCCAGGTCAGCACACACAGACACAGGTCATCTGGGTGTGAATGGACACACTTGTAACTCAGTTCATTTTTCTGGAAACAGAAGCTTTGACTTTGTCATCACCACTTGGGATCACTGTGGTATAGGTCTTTAAAAAAACACACTCCCAATATGGAATCATTGACAAAGCCATTCCTTTCCCTTCCCATTCCCTGGAGTTAAGATGTGGATCTGGCCATAGACCCTTAAGGCACACAGTCCTAATGTCAAAGTACATCCACTGGCCTCTAATTTCCTGCTGAGTTTTATACCACTCTGTAGGAGACCATTCTGCACAGTGTGGACCCAGCTTCCACTCAGGCCAGTGGAAAGCGAGGTCTGATGCACAGGATCCATGCCCAAAGATAGGTTCTCACATGGAGAATCAGGCCTTTGTTGTACCTAGGCCACTTTGAGACTTACTTTTTGCTAAAACTCCCTCACCCTGAATTGAGGCAACAAGTGCTTACTGTTAACTTTCTAAAGTCTCTGCTAAACCTCCCCAGTATGGAGTGTAACCAGTTCAACCACTTTTCCCCTTGGTCTGAAACCTTCTTCTCTTTGAAGTAATCAGCAACATTCTTTCCTTTGTTTTCTGTAAAAGGTAACCATCTAAAGCAAACCTGTGCATAGTAAATGAGGACTTTCCTCAATGTAATGTGCCCAGAAAAGCAATAAAAGCTTGTCAAGGCAAGGGTCAGCATGCTCTCCCCTTGAGAGAGCAGCTGTGCCATTCCTTTTCCTCCACAGGACTTGGCAGTCCATGTGAATTTGTCTCATCTCAGCCACAATACTGTGGACCCCATGAGCCGGGGTCTGTATCACCACTCTGTATCCCCTGGGTTTCCTTCGGGGCACTTGGAACTACCTTGATGTTTGCATAAAACCTACACTCTGAGTCTCTTCCTAGCACCTTTGCAGCATTCCTGGCATGCTTTCTTCAGCCACTGTGGACCAGCACTGTCTGCTCTAATGTGAAACAGCAGCAGAGAGAAAGGGAGAAAGATGGGGTGGGGTAAACAGTCTGCTAAGTAGCAGTTAACCTGAGAAAAGCCAGTATCTCCCTTTAGCATGTATTGGCCTTTACTCTTCTAGCTGGTATGCAATGGAAAAAATAATTCTGCATTACTCAGAACTTTTCATGAATATACATCTATGTTTTAAATATTAAGTAATTCAGAGGTAAACATCACTTTTATGAATCAATGGTCTCCAAGGCAGTGCTTAAAATGTATGAGTCTAAGGCTAGGTTTTCCCAGACCCAGATCCTGAGACAAAAGTTTGAGTACAAGTGCCTTATTTGGCAGGTGGTCCCAGGAATCACGGGAAGGGGAAGGTAAAGACTGGAAAAGGAGGAAGCAATGCAAGGTGCACTAAAGAGCAAATGCCCACTGTTGGCAACCAGCACTCAGTCCCATTGGGGTCATCTGGGAGACAGTATGGAACATGCCTCCAAATTATCCCACCTAAAAGCCAGGAAGCAAGGGTATTTATCATCCAGCTCCCATCTGTCATTGTCTAAGGGCTATTCCTGAAGGTAGAAACTTCCCCACATCCTTACCTGCCCTGAGTGGGTTAAGAGAAATTTCACAGGTGGAGAATTCGCAGCGCTTGTTGTTGGGTGCCATTGAAACATAAAGTGCCAAGAGGTATGAGCAGGGAGCCAAGAGGATCTGCTGGAGTTGACCCCAGCATTGCTTAAATATGCATGTTAATCCTTCCCAGACACTGCCTCTTCAAGGAAGCTATGATCACAATTTTCAAAAAATGACTAATAACAGAGGCTTCGTGAGACAGACTATCTCTGCTGCTGGGTTGGTCCCAATCAAGCATCTCCTACTTTTACCTTTTATTCCAGATAAGAGGTAGCACCCTCAGCCTCAGCCAGTACTTCATTCTTGAGGAGTCTGAGCTTCTGACTTCCTAGACCCTTGTAAACCCTTCATTGCTGCTGTTTCCCAGCTCATGATAGACACCAGGAATAAAGGCACCAAGAGGTACCCAGTCAACCCACTGAATCCCAAACAATTGTTTATGCCTCTATCTCCTCATGATGATCTTGATCAATTACCCTTGCCAGGGTAGTAAATTCTTTCTTTGCCTGGTAATCTACTGAAGTGAGAAGCCCCAAATCATCGGGTATCAGCCATAGCTTTAGGTTCATAGAAAACTTACTGTTTCTCCTGGTGGATCTATTCTCTCTACACTAGTAACTAGTACCTCTGGCTCAGAAGGGCCAAGAATTATGGGGTCAAGAAGCACAATTTCCCCACTCGAATCCCTGGCAGTGGTGTTGAGAAAAGCCATTCTTACTCCCACCTCTGGACACAAGAATACGCTACCTCTTAAAGAACAACACCCCATCCCTTCAGAGATCACCTTTAGGCTGGTGAATTCACTCCAACTTTAAGAGGCTGTTCCAATATTCTATTAGTTGATCCACTTCTGGATAGAGTAGTACATGATAAGTGGATCCCATGATCATGTGCCTATTGTCACAACTCCTTTGCCTTAAGGTGGGTCCCTTGGTCTAAGATGATATTATTCAGGATCCCATATTGGAAAATCAGACTCCATGAGCCCTGACTGAGGCACTGTAGTCGGGAAAGCAAACACATGCATACCCAGAACATATGCTAATTCTACTAAGGATAAATTATTGCATTTTCTAGAAAAGAATGGCTCCAGGGTAACAAACTTGACATCTAGTGGCTCTTGGTCTCCTGAAAACCCCAGGCTCAGTGCTGGGCCGTGCTACTCTTAGACCAGGAAAATCAGCAGCAGCCGTAATTGGTTCAGCCTTGATGATTGCAAGCTCATGCTGTGGGGGCCATGAATACCCTTCATTATGGTTGATGGACTCATTTTGTAGACAGTGGGTGGCTGAGGACAGAGACTGGCTATAATCTACAAGACATCCCAACCACCTGGTTTTTTAGTGACTTATCAGTGGTAGATGCTTTCTAGTTGTCACTGATAGGAGATACAAGGAACCGTGTACTATGTGCCCATTCCTATATGTCTCTCCATAATAGTACCCTTCCCCAGATTCCTTGTTTATTTCCTGTCCCCTCCAGCCCAGGTCCCTGACAATTAGGCAAGACATTTTCTACTACTAAAGAATGTCTACATCCTTACCTCAGGCCATTTCTCTTTCCATGCAGAGTTGACAGCCTGGTGTACTAGGCTCTGCCTGATGAGAGCATCTCCTCTACCACTGTTTTAGAGCCATGCTTGTGTTGTGTTGTAGTGTGGCAGCACTCTCATCTCTGTCAACACCTACGTGTGGAGCTAATCCCTTGATGCGATGCGATGCAATGCAATGCAATGCAATGCAATGCAATGCAATGCAATGCAATAACCACATAGCAAGAGCCTACATTTGTGTAGATATGTTCCAGTAAGTATACTAAAATGCCTAACAAAGCAGCAGCAATTGGGTCCACCATTTGGTTATAATTACAGTGGTTTACTATCATCTTTTATGATCCACTTGGTCTTTGCAAGGAAATGGAGTATAGGAGCCAACCCCTCTGCAATCCTTCAGTCTTTTAGTGTAGCACTACTTTCTGTCCTCTCAGCTGGAATAAGTTTTGTGTCTAATTTACTATCTTGACTGGAATGGTGAACAGTTTCTGGGACTTCCACTTGGCCCTCCTACTATAAAGGCTTTCCTCTGCAGGTCAGGAGCACAGGTGAGATTCCTTTCAGCTGCTAAGTATATTCAACCCAATTAAGCACTCAGAAACCATGAAAATTATCACAGCATGGGATGGCAGACTTGTTGGTATTTATGAAATGGACTTGGGCCAAGACTCCATTTGTCACCTGGTTTTCACACAACTACTCTAAGGTTTCTCTGGTGTGGTATCAGCTCAAACCCTGATCCAATAGCCCTGGAAATAGCTGGGCGATTCCCTTTCTGTAGTGCACAATGTGAATGTACACTGTGGCTATTTCTCTTTCTGTGGAGCAGGCCCCTTTGGAGAAGAACTGGGGAATTAAGTGTCATGTATTTATTTTTCTGAGGTTTTGTAGGATTTTTCTCTAAGAGGTTTAGTCACAGTACCCTCAGTCACAGTATTCTGGATTTGGGAACCAGCTCAGATCTGAAAACCAGACTAGGGATTATTTTATTCCAGTGAGCAGCCAGCTTTAGCATTCCAATCCTTTGCTCTTGGTCTATTTTGATTATGTAAGTTGAGAAATACCCTTGTTGGCTCCCCAGTAAGCTGCCCCTAGCAATGCCATGGTCTATTAGTCTTTTCCACAGAGTCTGACAGCTCAGGGCCTCCTACTTCTTATTCTAGCATTGCTATCCATTATGATCATTAAACCCACTTTGCCTCTAAGGGTTGCTAGCCACCACCTTGCATCATCTACTCTGGAATTCAAACCTGGTCCCCTTCACTAGCCCATTCCTTTTTTCTTTAATGAAGGTATTTTCCTTTTGGCTCTCCCGGGAAAAAGAGTCAGCTGGTGAGTTGGCTGGTCTTCCTTAAAAATTCATTCTAATGTGTAGACCTCTGAGCTCACTGACATCTTCTTCAAAATTCTGCCAAGGCACTTCCAATATGTCTGCTTCATTTCCCATAAAATATCCTTATTTCTAAGCTTCAATGAAAAAAAACCTTTCCAGCAATATATTTTGCCCAGCTCCTGGTATCTTCCCTAGGATGTGAAGTGTACTATTATTGGAGAACATGTCTTTATCAATAAACTTTCCACCCTCAGCCTTATATTTTATTTTTGTTGGCCCAGCACCCTCCAGAGTCCAACTACATGCTCGCAAATCACCCCAGTGCACGTTAGCCATGCTCCTTTAGAAAGCCATCACTCTCTTCCCATAGCAGCAATAGCACTGCCCTGCTTGAGTCATGCTGAAGCTTGACCCTCAACATTAGTCTTGAAACAATGAGAGGGAGCAGAGGTAGATATTGAGGACAAGACTGCTTTCCTAAGGCGTGCTTCTCAGGAGTCCTCTTGGCTAATCTCTAGGCAGTAAGATTGATCTCCTCTAGCAAGAGGGCAAAGGCCACTTCTGTTGACCCATCTATGGAATCAGAGGACTCTAAGTCCTCAATAATCAGCAAAGGAGACACACTGGGTTGTGTCTTTATAACGCCTTTATAATGTTGCTCTTCTTACAATAAAATCTTAGGCCTGATTTTCAGCACAGGTCAACTTCTGCCTGCAGGAGATGAGAGTCCCTTTAAATACTACCATGGATGACTTCTGGCATTCTCACCAGGTGCTTACTGGGTAACTGGTTGACCTGAGTTTGTTATTTTCTTCCTGTAGGACTTCTATGGCAGTAAAAACCACCCAACTTTATCATCCTTGTAATTACTACTGTGCCCATATCTTTCAAGCACCAGAGCTTTTGAATAAGTCTATGTGTATCCCCTTCCACCTATTATTCTATCCAAATAAACCACAGGTGAAAATCTTAGTAAATGTGAGTCTACAGTTTAATGAAGGTTTTGGCCAAACCCCCTTAACATCAGAAGCGGACACAGGATCCTTGGTGTCATATGGTTGAAGTGGGATCCAACTTCAGAAATCCATCCTGAGGATCTGCTTCCTAGTATCACTTCTTTCGTCAACCACCTCAGGCTGGGGTTTCCTCAGAAGTAGATCTTGAGACAAAAATTTAAGCTCAAGTTTTTTATTATGGTGCTTATTCCAGGAAACCTGCTAGGGGAGGGAGGAAGGAGACAGGAAAGGGAAAATAAACAATTGAAGTTATGATAATGAGCAAGTCTATAGACAACTCAGACTAAATCTTAATAGGAATCTCAAATTTGTTCTCTTTTCAAAGGTCAAGAAACCTGCAGTACTGGCCCTATAACTCTTTCTGTCCCTGGACAATGATTGTCCCTTGGAGTATTAACAGACTCTTTGGCCTGATCTATGAGGAACGGGATGGGGGGGGGGCACTGAAAAAAAGCCCTTAAATCAGGGGTCAGCAAACCTCAGCCTCCAGGTTAACTCCAGTCCACCTCCTATTTTTATGAGTAGAGTTTTATTATCTTTTGCCTATGGGTTGCCTTCCCACTACAGAGAAAAGGTGGAGTAATTGTGAGAGGGACTGTATGTCCTGCAAAGCCGGAAATGTCTACTGTCTGGCCCTTCACAAAAACATTTTTGCTGATTCCTATTTTAGATAGTCCCAATGCTTGCAGGTAGAATGTCAATGGCATGTTCCCAAGCCCCAAGTCCTAAGGTGGAATGGATGGGCATTGTGGACAAGTACTACTACAACTGATGTAACTACTCATGTTTGGTAGTTACTTAGACTTTTTCCCAATTTTCACTTTTGTAGAATTCTGCAAAAAAAAAAAAAAATTATCCTGTATGCCCTGGCTGGTGTAGCTCAGTGGATTGAGCTCGAGCCTGTGAAGCAAAGGATCATGGCTCAATTCCCAGTCAAGGCACATGCCTGGATCGCAGGCTAGCTCCCAGCAGGGGATGCATGAGAGGCAACCATACATTGATATTTCTCTCCCTCTCCCCTTCCCTTCCCCTCTAAAGATAAACAAAATCTTAAAAAAATATATCATCCTGTATGTATATTTTTGCATACTTTAAATGTATTTTCTAGTTCTTTTATACCATTTTATTAGAGTATAACTGATATACAAAGAAATACTACACATATTTAATGTATATGATTTGATTAATTAGGTCATACACATACATTCATGATGCTGTCATGATCATGGTAATAAACAGATCTATTACCACCTAAAGTTTTCTTGTCCTTTCACTTTGTTTTTGTGTAGGAATGTGTGGTAAGAACACTTAACATAAGATCTACCTTCTTAACAAAACGTTAAGTGCACAATGCCACCTTGTTAACTATAGCCACTAGGATATAGAGCAGACCTCTAGAACTCATTCCTCTTATAACAATAAAAATTTGTACCCATTGGATACACTTCCCCAACTCCCCCACTCCCTGGAAATCACCACTGTATTTTCTACTTCTATGTGCTTAACTATTTTATTTGTCTCATATATAAGTGCAATATTTTACAGAATAGATACTTAAAAGTAGAAGGATTGGTTCAAGTACCATGCATATTAGATTTGGTATCATGGCCATATTAACCTCCAAAATTATGCATTTTAACATGCCTTATGTATGAGGATTCCTGTGGCATCACTAATGCTGCATGCAAGCTTTGCTCACAGTTTGGAAATTTGGATATTTAGGTCTATGGTTCAGGAGAGAAAGTTGGGCTGGGGACAGATGTGAAGGCTGGGGACAGCTGTTAAAGCTGTCAGCATACAGATGGTAGTTAAAGTTAATAGGAGTTTTTGAGACCAGTCAGGGAAAAAATATGTAAATTGAGAAGTAAAATGTGTAGAGAATGGAAAAAGTGAAAACCTCTTAAGATTAGAAGAGCAAACTAAGGGATCCTGGAGAAGCCAATATGGAAAGTACCGCAGGAAGGAAAATGTTGCCTGATGCTGGCTAGAGGTGGAGGCTGTGGAGGCTCAGTGGGCCTGTCACCAAGGACAGCAGTGATGGCTCCAGAGAGGATAGTGTTCATCAAGTGGTTGGACAAGATTCTTTGCAGTTCACTTAATGTTCCAATTAAAATTACTCCCACCCCATTCCAATGAGATCCCCACTCTGCTCAGAGTGTCAGGAATATGGTCCTTCTTCTAGAGTGCCCCCCCTTCAGCCTTCCTGTACAAAAGTTTTGTTTTATCTATAGAAAGCCAAGGTTTTGTTTTTTGTTTTGTTTTTAAATTAGTTGTTTGTTCTTCGTACAGAAATTCTCATGCCTCCCCTTGTGGTCAGTGCTGTCACTGAAACCAAGAGAGTCCACATTCACACCAGTTGACAGTCTTTCAATAGTGTCTGTCCTGGCCTTCTTTTCCTTGTAATCTGCCCTCTGGGTACTCCCCCAGGCCAGTTAGGTTCCCACAATCACATCCTCCAAGCTCTGATCTTTGCATTTACTTACTCAACAAAAAAATGTTAAGTGCCTACTCTGTGCATAACCATTTCTTTGCTCGCCCACCATAGTGACTAGGTCAGGAGAAGTTCTAGCATCCCGCTACCTGAATCCAGGTTATCTGCCCTTCAGGATCTCAGAATCAAGCAGATGTATAGTCTGGTCACCAGCCCAGTCTTTGCCAGACCGAGCTGTGCACTCAGGGCCTTGTGCCATCCAAGGCTGCTTTTACATTTCAAGTAGTTATTGTCCCCTAAACCATCTGACACATTTCAGTAATTCTGAACCTCAAAGGGAAGTGTTTGAGGGTGGTATAGGCTCTACCACTTCTCTCCCAGAAAAGATCCTTTGCTTCAAGCAATCAAAATATAACCAAAGACACTGAAATTGAGAACAGGCTGACAGTGGCCAGAGGGGAGAGGGGGCGGATTATAGGGGGAAAGGGTGAAGGGTTTGCAGGAACAATTATAAAGAACACATGGACAATAACAAGGGGCGGTGGAAACAGGGGTGGAAGGTGGGGAGGGCTGGGGGGAAATGCAGCAAACTGTACTTGATCAACAATAAAAAATGTTGAAAAAATATACCCCATCTCAGGTCGTAATTTAGTCAAAATGAGTATATACCCTCCCACCGTAGGACAGGTGAATATCAGTTTGAATTTTGTTCAAGTAAATCCCATTCTCAAGTTTTTATAAACACAAGAAAGTAATCTGAGTAATAAAGGTTTTTTTGTTGCTCCTATTTGGGAGACCTCACTTTATCCCTGCTTCTTATGATGGGTCACATGTCCATCAGGAAAGCTGAGCGCTAACTTCCTTTTAAATGGAAGGTGTGCAGGACCCTGCCTGACACTTGTCAATTTCCTCATCTGACGTCCTGGATGCCCTCCACACTCCACCTCCTTCTTCCTCCCGATGCCCTAGCACCTCCCTGCTGGATGTCTGCTGCTTAGGAGGCAAGCAAGCATTTGACCCTAGTATCTCCAGGTGGCTCACCCTGTGGCTAATATTCAACCCCTTTTCCTGACTTTCTAGCATTTTTCCACCTTAACCAAGCAATATTTTCTTTCCAAATCACCAGAGTTAGATTACTGACTTGATTTTTAAACTTCAAGGAAATAGCTGTTTTCATCTCAATAGCAAATAATAGAGAGGAGGGTGGTAGGTCATTTTCCTGAGTCTTTACCCATTTCCCCCTAAACACTTACATTTTGAAATTGGGTAGTGTCTCTTCTAAGTACAGGAGACTTTTAGGTGCTCAGTGGTACAGAATACTAAGTTGTATCATCATTCAATAGCCTATTCTGATGCCCTCCAAATCTCCCCACTCCTCTAGGAAGCCATCCTCAGTACCCTCCCTCCTCTGGGATCCCAGGATTCCTTGCATTCAGGTATACACTCTGGGCATAACTGAATGGGTGGCTTTACCAAACTGTGTTATAGTCATTTATGAACATTCTGTCTTTCTGCTACTAAGCATTTCATTCCTTGAGAATAGAAACTTTATTATAAGAATAATTTATAACCTTGAGGTCTAGATTTTAACTGCAGAGAACATGTGCTCAATAAAAACATGTTGACTAAAGAATATTGGTGGGGTGGATGGAGTAGAAATTCTTTAGAAAAATGAAAAGTGCTGGTGCCCTATGACTGCTCCCACCTGCCTTTGTCTACTGACTGTGTCAGTCAGGAAACTAAGGCAGGTTCATGCATGTGCTGAAATATTTTTAAGTATTATTTTTATCATATACATATTGCTTTATGGTTTTTAATTGTAGTAAACAATATACATTGAATAGTATGCCTGCCTTCTATGCCTGTCTCCAAGGCCCTGATTTTTATTCCTGAGAAGGAACTGCCTTTAACTTCTTTCTAGTGGACTGTCCTGAGCTGTTCTATACATGTCATGGCATGTGTTAATCCCACAACCCTGTGTTCCTCCACAGGATCCTGCCTCAGGTGCCTATGATTCCCCAGACTGATCAGATCCCCCTGGGTTTCCACATGGCCTTTGCCCACTGGAAGCACCCTGAAAGTGAGGAGAAGGGGGTGCCAACCCTCCCTGGGCATGCAGAAAAACTGGTCTAGAGTGGCACTGTGCCAGGAGAGGGAGGACAAAATCATTGCTGCCTCAATCTGGTAAAAACCAAGTCTGCATAGACAGCTCTGCAAGGTGGAGCTCCATATGGATATTTTAAGCTCCCCCTGTCTACCCTGCCCTCAGTATTTATTTGTTCCTTTTATTTTGCCAACCTTAGCTTTTCCCAGCTGGGACTATTGCATCCCTGCAGTCCTGAGGTGCACCAGTCAGACCTGATGATTCCACTCTACCTGTCCCCAAAACACCATCCTTCTCTCTACCCCAGAAAGCCTCCTGGACAGGCCTCAAGATGACCCTCACCCACACAACTCTTCTCAGCCAATCTTGGCATGAGAAGGACACCTTGATTTGTCAGAGCTCAGGCACAATTTGTGAAAGGCTGGTTTTGTAGGATTTGAGACTGTGAGGCAGCCATTGTTTACTGTATATGAGCCTTGGCCTTCCTAATGGCACCCAGCCTCAGGCTTCAGGCACACAAAAAACCCTATTTACTAGCATTCCGTGGGCCTCTGGGTGTTATTTCAGATGCAGAATAATTAGCAATATCCCCAAGAAGCAACAAAGCCTTGAATGGTATTTAGTGACAATTATTCAGCCAAACCATTGCTTACTATTATAGGGGCTTATTAACACCAAATTGTTTCGATAGGAAGTAGCATCAGCAATAAAAATAATGGCTGCAGCTTGCTGTGCAATCCCAGCGTCAGCAGAAGGGGCTGGAATGTGTGCACATCTCTTTCATATTCCCCAGAATTTGGGGGACCTACTTGGATGTGTTGGCAGTGACAGGAACTGACTCAGGTGGCTCCAGGCAGAGAGCTTGTGGAGCTGCTCAAGGGTAATCACTCGCTCGTTTCTCTTGATTCTTACTGAGTCAGGGAGAAGATGATGTGTAAAGAAGACTTCTCCATACACTGTGGCCCAGCTCCCTGTGGGGTAAACTGTAGGACACCAGGGACATTCTGGCATCCCCTGGCTCATCTCTCTTTACAATTCTACCACAGCAATAAAAAAATCTGAGGGCTGCAAAGCATTTCAGAGTAAAGGCCTGCATTTTATAGATTGAAAGAACTCACACTCAGAAATGTTGTTTACCTTATATAAAATCACACAGCAGGGCTGAAAGTATCTGCGTAGTCTAGGTAAGTCTCTTTTCTTACCTTCCTGGCAGCCTGGGTCACATTTTATACTCTTGTCTGCTGCACTTAGAATGCATAGCCAGGTTGGCAAGTCAGCTCTTCAGGCTTGCAAATAGATTGAATACATTGTGATTTCAGGGGGTGTGCTATATGCAGAACCAAAGACTCTGAGAAATACTCATTATTCAATGAACTTGGCTCAGCTTCAACTATTTCCAGGTTCTCTAATCTGCTTCCCATCAACGCCACATTTTAGCTGTTAGGCAGATTGGTTTTTATGCCCAATTCGAGACAGTATTGCTTTCAGCCTCCAAGATGACTCAGGAACCTGAGCCTCCTTCAGCTCTCTGCCTTACAAGACTTGCTTTGGGAACAATTGAAAAAAGTATTATGAAAAAATATTCAAGATTCCTATAAATAAGAAGATTGAATAAGATGAAATATAATAGGCATAAATCTTCACATTTTAGTTTTAAAAATAATCAGTGTCAAAGTAAGGAGAGGAGCTATGTGACCGAGCACTGGTAGGTTTGGTGATATGCACTATGTGAGTCAATATCTTAGTTCGCTTGGGCTGCTCTAATCACATACCACTGGCTTGGTGGTTAACAACAGCAAGTGTTTATTTCCTCTTTCCAATTCTAGAGGCTGGAAGTCCCAGATCAGCATGTCAGTGGGATGTGGTTAGGGTGAAGGCTCCCTTCCCAGCTTGCAGATGGCTGCCTTCTCACTGTGTGCCATACTACATGGCCTTTCCTCGTGGCTTACACATGGGGCTGGGGAGTGGAACAATAGAGAGAACTCCCTCTAATAAGGGCACTAATTCTGTCATCAGGCCCCATCTTTCTGACCTCACATAAACTCAATTACCGCCCCCAAAGACCCATCTCACAATACCACTACATTGTGGGTCCAGGCTTCAACACAAGAATTTTGTGGGGACTTAATCTTTTAGTTCCTAATAGTCAGGATTGCTAAGTAAAATAACATTATTAAAAGGCCAAATGTAAGCTTTTGTTTAATTTAAATAATCTACTATAGAAAGGAAAGGAAGTGATAGACTACTTCAACCTTAATGGGTCAGATTTTAGTTAGAGTAAATGGCCCCCTTGCTTTACTAAAGCTGTGCTGAAATGATATTTGTGTGAGAGTCAGGCCTGCAAAAGTCAGCTACCCTAGTGAACTTATGTGGGCTGTAAAGAGTTCTAGGAAAAAATAGTCATTTTCTTGAAGAAGAAAATTATGAATTAGAAAGTGAATATTCATACTGCTTTCAGCAGCATGTATACCAGAAAGTGAATACTGAAGGAAAGTTGAAATTTTAAACCAAACTAGCAATCTATCTCTGGAGCAGCAGTAGTTTAACCCCGGGACATACACCACACTGAGGGTCTGCCAGCACGGCTCCAGGGGCACTTGTGCTGGAGGCTTTCCTTGGACAACCACAGTAACTGGCTTTGGAGGTGTGGACGTTATGGGCAGGCCAAGCTCACACCTTGATCAGGGCAACTTGGATCATATCACTGCAACTCACAGCCAGACCCCATTATTTTTTCTCCTTGTTTTTATTTGTAAACATTTATTTTTTATTTTTGTTTATTCTATTATAGTTGTCCCAATTTCCCCCTTTTGCCCATTCCCCTCTCCCATAGCTCATCCCCACACTGTTGTCCATGTCTGTGGGTCATTCACACATGTTCTTTGACTAGTCCTTTCGTCTTCTTTCCACCATTATCTCCCTCCTCCCTTCTTTCCTCTGGCTGCTCTCAGTCTGCTCCATGTTTCCATATCTTTGGTTCTATTTAGTTGGTTGGTTCATTTTGTTCACTAGATTCCTCTTATAAGTGAGATCATATGGTATTTGTATTGCACCAAGTGGCTTATTTCACTTAGCATAATAGTCTCCAGTTCCATCTACGCTGTAACAAAGGGTAGGATATTCCTTCTTTCTGTCTGCCGTGTAGTATTCCATGTGTAATTGTGCCATATATCTTTTAATTTATTCATCTACTGATGGGCACTTAGACAGCCAGGTGAATCAAAGCAATAGTTTTAAAATATCAAGGGTACTGAAATAGTTGCCATCTTGAATCATTTCAAGTTCTATTTTTATTCACTTGTCTTTGTCTTAACTTTTCTTGGTTTTGTAAGTTTTAAGTAGAAATGGGAATCATTTTCATGTTTTAACAAATTGATTAAATAAAGTGATCTTTTTAGGAATAAAAAAAGTGTTTTCCTTGCAAAAGAGTATAAAAGTGACTAATAAACCAACTAAATAGGCACCATAAACCCCTGGTGGCTGCTACCATCATCATAGGTCTAGTTCCAAGAAGGACAAAAGAACATAGGCCACACCCATCAAACTCACCTATTTCTTGCAAAGGAGGTTCATTTTCTTCTAGGGTAAAAGAGAAAAATTACGAGGAAATCGTGAATTCTAACCCCATCAAACTAAATACAATAAATGAGAAGTTAAAATAAAAACCATTCCTATCAGAGCCCTGACTGAGTAGCTCAGGTGATTAGAACATCGTCCTGATGCACCAAGGTTGTGATTCCATCCCAAGTCAGGGCACATACAGGAGTCAACTAATGATTGCCTAAATAAATGGAACAACAAATTGGTGTTTCTCTCCTCCTCTTCCTTCTTCCTTTATATATTTAATAGCAATAATTTAAAAACCTTCTAACTGGCAATATAAAGAAACTTAAAGCCATAACCTTTGAGGAGTGCTAGTCAGAGAAAGAGAGATGGAAGGTGCAAAGACTCTTCACAGCTGGCTACATTATGGCAGAAATGAAACCTCTTCCCCTCGTGTCCCCTCTCCTGGAAATTTCACCAGGGGTTGAGAGGAGGTGAAAGGAAGGATAAATGAAACATTCTTGCAAACATCCCATTAATTGCCTCCAACCTGGGGAGAGGTAGATGAGAGCTAGGCAGATGTCCCAGTGTGCAGGTGCACAAGACTGGAGGGAAGAAACTCTATGCCACCACCTTGGTCTCACCAGAGACCAGAATAACAGACAGGAAAAATGGAGTAATTACAACCACTGGGAGCTAATTATCCCTAGGAATACAAAGAGGAAAGGTTTAGAAAAAAAAACAACAGAAGACAAATGCCTAAGAGAAAACACAGAAGGCAGGATGCTCTGAGAAAACTGGGGGAGGAAAATGAAGAATAGGCAAAGACACAGACCATAGAAGAGTTAACAGAAGACTGTGAACCCTCTAAAACCAAAAGGATGACACACACATCCCCAAAGACAAAGAGAATGGAGATCACATAGGAAAACAGATGAAAAGGAAATACTTTAAAGAAAGAACATATAACAAAATATGATGGAATTAAGATCATATTAATTTTTATATGAATAAAAGTGAATGATGTAAACTTACCTATCAAAAGAAAAAAATGTTTAGATTACAGGGATCCAAACCCTCAACATCATGCTAGAAACTAATCTAAAAAAGTGAATTTTTAATAAAAACCTAATAGAAGTGAGGTGCATGTGGGAAAAGAGCAGGTGTACAGACTCTGGGCTAGCAGGCCGCCAGATGTGTTCCAGAAATAACCTGGAGGCTGCTGTTGCCTGAGGTGGGTGGATGAAAGTGAAAGTAGTGGGAGATGAGTTCAGAGTGGTGATGGACAGTAAGCCATCAGTTAAACCATGGTGAAGATTTTCACTTTCAGTCTGACATGGCCAGTTCCTGGATGCTTTCTGTGCCTTGTTATAATTCACTTTTAACAGCATCACGGTGGCTGCTGCTTGCAGGGTATGATCTGGGTGACTAGGAAGAAACCATGAGCTAATAAGAGGGTTTTTGAAATAAGCCATTATGGTGGCTTAGATTAGGATGGTGGTAGTGGAGGTGGTGAGAAGCAGTCAAAATCTAACTATGTAGTGACATTAGCATCAACATGGTTTTCACAAGTGGAAGAGTTGGCCTTAGCTGATGCAAAATTGGCTCATCCACAATAACTGGAGAAACAAGGCAAGTGCTGGGTGTAGGAGTCCAGAGGTATATGGAGATAATGTTGGTGGGAACATGTGAAAGTTCTTGGTGCTGTTCTTTTTTGAGTGAAAAGGAAACAAGATCATCAGCCAATAATAGGATGAGGAGGAAGGTGTTACAGATTTGAGAAGAGAGGAAAATGTTAGAAATAGTCATCTAAGAAAATGGGGAGAGTGGGTGGACAAGGAACATACCACGGCACACTGGCTGGTCAGCAATAAGGGCCCATGTAAGGCTAGTGATCATTAATTTAAAATAAGACTAATCTACATGCTTGTGTGCCTTATTCCAACCACATTTAGATTGATAGATGCAGAAATTAAATGGCTAGGGAGTTGAATTTAATTAGGGCTATGGACTAGTCAAGACACTATGATGAAGTAGAGAGGAGTAAAGAACTAGAGTAATCATTATGATAAACCATGAATTTAAACTGGATTAGGATGCCAGTAGGAATCAAGAGGGTAAGATTTAATGAAAATAAGTCTCTGTGGAAGAAGGTTTTCAAGTTGGGCACTAGAGAAAAGAATCTGAAAAGATGAGAAGCAGTGGCTGTTGATGAAAAATTAGTTTATGGAGATATTACTTTAAGTCCATCAGAGTAATAAAAATCTAGAGTCTCAGATAGTGCTAAGTGTTAGTGAGGAGGTGAACAAATAAGAATCTTCATGCTTTGCTGGTGTGAGTGTAGCAATTCTTCAAAGAAAACTGGCAGTGCTTAGTAAACTTAAGTAAACTTCTACCCCAAGATTCAGCATCTTGTCTATACCCAAGAAAAGCTTCCCATTAGTCTATAGAGAAACTCACAGCTTAGGAAAGAAAAAGCAATAAATAAAGTGAAAGCAAGCTAGCAATAAATAAGGTGAAAGCTCATTTATAAAAAACACTTTAAATAAGAACATTGGGATGCACTTTATTTTATGAAAATAAATTAGGGAAAAAACTGAGTTAAATAAATAATTGCATAGAATAATATAAATGGCCAAAACTAATTCTGGAATAAATAGAAATTCTGAATATATTGGTAATATTGGAAGAAACTGAGAACAGCAACAGCAAACACCCAAAAAGCTCAGACATTTTCTGTGTTTTTTTTTTAATGGTGTTGGTTGCCCAACTTGATCACTTTATTTATGTTTTTAAATTTTTATTAAATTCTTGTTCAAGTGCAGTTTTCGGTCTTATATTCCCAGCCGTGCCCCCCACCTCCCTCCCATTTCCACCCCCCACCTTAGTTATTGTCCATGTGTCCTTTACACTTGTTCATCTGAGTCCTTCCCCTTTTCCCCTATGATTCTCTCCCCTCTCCCCTCTGGACTCTGTCAGCACATTCTGCATTTCAGTGTCTTTGGTTACATTTTGCTTGCTTGTTTGTTTTGTTGTTTAGATTCCTGTTAATGGTGATATCATATGGTATTTGTCTTTCACTACCTGGCTTATTTCACTCAGCATAATGCTTTCCAGTTTCATCCATGTTGATGCAAAGGGTAGGAGGTCCTTCTTCCTTTCTGCAGCATAGAATTCCGTTGTGTAAATGTACCATAGCTTCTTGATCCATTCATTTACCAATGGGAATCTAGGTTGCTTACAACTCTTCGCTATCATAAACTGTGCTGCTATGAACATGGGGGTGCATAGGTTCTTTTCGATTGGTGTTTCAGGGTTCTTAGAATATGCTCCCAATAGTGGAATTGCTGGGTCAAAAGGCATGTTCGTTTTTAGTTTTCTTAGAAAATTCCATACTGTTTTCCACAGTGGTGGTACCAGTCTGCCATCCCACCAACAGTGTACTAGGGTCCCCTTTTCCCCACAACCTCTCCAACACTTGTTGTTTGTTTCTTTGTTTATCATAGCCATTCTGACTGGTGTTAAGTGGTATCTCATTGCGGTTTTAATTTGCATCTCTCTGATAGCTAGCGATACTGAGCATCTTTTCATGTGTCTCTGGATCCTCTGTATGTCCTCCTTGGTGAAGTGTCTGTTCAAGTCCTTTGCCCATTTTTTAATTGAGTTGCCCGTCTTCTTTGAGTGAAGTCGAGTGAGTTCTTTGTATATTTTGGACATTAAACCTTTGTCTGAGGTATCATTGGCAAATATGTTTTCCCAAGCTGTTGCTTCTCTTTTTTATCTTGATACTGTTTTCCTTAGCCATGCAGAGGCTTTTAATTTTGATGAGATCCCATTTCTTTATTCTTTTCTTTATGTCCCTTGTTCTGGGGGATGTGTCAGTAAAAATACTGCTGTGTGGAATATCTGAGATTTTCCTGCCAATGTTCTCCTCTAGGGCTTTAATGGTTTCACGGCTTATATTTAAGTCTTTTATCCACCTTGAATTAATTTTGATGTATGGTGTAAGTTGGTGTTTGAGTTTCATTTTTTTGGCATGTAGCTGTCCAGTTCTCCCAACACCATTTGTTGAAGAGGCTATCTTTACTCCATTTTATGTTACTGCCCCCTTTGTCGAATATTAATTGACTGTAGAGAGTTGGGTTTATTTCTGGGCTCTCTGTTGTGTTCCATTGCCCTATGTGCCTGTTTTTATGCCAATACCAGGCTGTTTTGATTACAGTGGCCCTGTAATACAGTTTGATATCAGGTATTGTGATCCCTCCTACTTTGTTCTTCTTTCTCAAAATTGCAGCTGCTATTCGGGGTCTTTTATGGTTCCAAATACATTTTTGAAGTGTTTGTTCTATGTCTGTGAACTATGCCATTGGCACTTTAATAGGTATTGCATTAAATCTGTAAATTGCTTTGGGTAGTATGAACATTTTGATGATGTTAATTCTTCCAATCCATGAACACAGAATATGTTTCCATTTGTTTGTGTCTTCCTTGATTTCTTTCTTCAGTGTTGTGTAGTTTTCTGCATACAGGTCTTTTACCTCCTTGGTTAGGTTTGTTCTTAGGTATTTTATTTTTGTTTTTCCTATATCGCATGGGATTTTTTTCTTGATTTCTGCTTCTGCTGTTTCATTGTTAGTATACAAAAATGCCTTTGATTTCTGGATATTGACTTTGTAATCCGCTGTTTTGCCAAATTCATTTATTAGTTCGAGCAGCTTTTTGGTAGAGGCTATAGGATTTTCCATGTACACTATCATGTCATCTGCAAACAATGCCAGTTTTGTTTCCTCCTTCCTGATTTGGATGCCTTTTATTCCCTTTTCTTGTCTGATTGCTGTGACTAGAACTTCCAATACTATATTGAATAGAAGTGGTGAAAGTGGACAACCTTGTCTTGTTCCTGACCTTAGTGGAAAAGCTTTTAGTTTTTCCCCATTGAGTATGATGTTGGCTGTAGGTCTTTCATATATGGCCTTTATTATATTGAGGAATGTTCCCTCTATTCCCGGTTTTCTGAGTACCTTTATCATAAATGGGTGTTGTACCTTATCAAAAGCTTTTCCCCCATCTATTGATATGATCATGTGGTTTTTGTCTTTGCTTTTGTTTATGTGGTGTATTACATTTACTGATTTACGAATATTGAACCATCCTTGCATCCCTGGGATGAATCCCACTTGGTCGTGGTGTATGAGCTTTTTGATGTATTGTTGGATGCGATTTGCCAATATTTTATTGAGGATTTTAGCGTCTATGTTCATCAGCGATATTGGCCTGAAGTTTTCTTTCTTTGTTGTGTCTCTATCTGGCTTTGGAATTAGGATGATGCTGGCTTCATAAAAAGAGTTTGGGAATTTTCCCTCCTTTTGGATTTTTTGGAATAGTCTGTGAAGAATAGGGGTTAGCTCTTCCTTAAAAGCTTTGTAGAATTCTCCTGTGNGAGAAGTCAGTAGCCAATGTAATTGGGACCCCCTTGTATGGTACTTCCTTTTTCTCCCTTGCTGCCTTTAGGATTTTCTCTTTCTCTTGGAATTTTGCCATTTTAATGATGATGTGTCTTGAAGTGGGCCTCTTTGGGTTCCTCTTGAATGGGACTCTCTCTGATTTCTGGATTCGTGTGACTTTATCTCTCCTCAACTTAGGAAAATTGTCTGTTACTACTCTTTCAAGTAGGTTTTCTATCCCTTGCTCTTCTTCCTCTCCTCCTGGTATTCCTATTATTTGGATATTATTACGTTTCAGATTGTCTTGCATTTCTCTTACATTCTCCTAATTTTTTCTGAGTCTCTTTTCCATTACTTGCTCCATCTGGGAGATTCTTTCTACCCTGTCTTCAATCTCGCTTATGCGGTCTTCCGCCTCATTGATCCTACTCTTCATTCCTTCTATTTTGTTCTTCAGTTCAGAAATTGTATTCTTCATTTCCTCTTGGCCTTTGCTGATGGTTTCTATTTCCTTTTTCATGTTGATATAGTTTGCGAAGAGGTCATTGTAGCTCCCCTGTAGTTTCTGGTAGCCCGTTGTAAGCTCTTTGAATTTCCTGATAACCAGTGCTTTGAATTCAATATCTGATAGTTGACTTGCCTCTATTTCATCTAAAATTCTTTCAGAGACTTCCTTCTTTTCTTTCATTTGGGGATTGTTTCTTGTCTTCTCATTGTTTGTGATACTCTTCTTGTTGGCCTCAGCTTCTTAAATTGATCTGTTCTGGTTCCCTGAGTTTATGGTGTGAACTTCTGTGGTAGGATACCTGTGAAGTTCAGTGGTGCAGTCTCCTGCAGGTATCTTGGTGTTCTCTGCTTCCACCTATTCCTTTCTTTATTGTGTGTGTGTGATCAGTTGGAGGGGGAGGCAAAATGGTTTATGATAGCAGAAGATTATTTTATATTATTCACAGTCACAGTTGGTAGAGAAGAAGTAGACAATCTTTAGTCTATGTATAGAGTTAACTGTGCTCTTCGACCCAGCTTGCCACTTTTAGGAAAGGATCGACATAAGTTAAGTCTCTTGTTGGGAAGGGGGGGGCTTGTGAGTTGTATCTAGAAAGCAGTGTGGTTGCGGGTGTTCAGATTTTGAGGTAAGGTGAGAGTACATGTTAGTAACTGTAACAGGTTAGTTACTGGGTGTAGCATGTGAGTAAATAGAGTAATAGAATTCAGGAACCTGTAAGGTGGTCTAAGGTCCGAGATATGTGTTATGAAGTATTACCATTGTATAGAACAGCTCTTATTTACAATAATATTAGAGGAACACTCACGTGATAGACTCTATGTGATCTGTCTAAATGGGGGTAATAGAGCTTGGGTAGTATGGTAAAGGAAAGCAAGTGAAGTATAGAAAATTAGCAATACACTGTGGAGGAAGGAGCAGTGGGAACCTGTCAGGTAGTACATATAACCAGCCAGGACTAAGAAACCTGTACAGAAAGAGGAGGGATACAAAGATATTCTTAAAATAAAAAAGGAGTAAGAATAATGCAAAAAAATAATAATACACCTAAAAGAAAACTAAGCAACACACAAACAAACAATCCAACACACACACACATACACACACACACACACACACACAAAAGTGCTGGCCCAAAGGAGAAAAGAGGAATAAGCAGAAAATTTGGGAAGAACGAAAGGACTAAAACCAGACAAAAAGAAAAAAATGAGGGAGAGAGTACTGAAAGATAAAGCAACAATATACTTTAAAAGATATAAGATTACTTTTAAAAAAGTTGAGAGAGGAAAAAAAAGGGAAGGGGAAGAAAAACCACACACACACACACACACACACACACACACACATTAAAAAAAAAAAAAAACACCCTTCCTTTGTCGGTTTCAAACTGTCCAAACCGGTTTCTCTGGTTGCGGCTGGCCAGGCCTCTTTGAGGGCAGGTATGCAGATACGCGCGAGTCAAGCTACCAGATTGGGATGTGGGCATCCACACCCCTGGCAGGCTGCCCCTGTCCCGCAGTATCTGGCACTGTCCTTCTCAGTCCGTGGTGGGACTCTGGTGTTCTCACTCCTCCCCTGGATGGCTGCTGGGTGGTTGGGCTGTGAGGCAAGCTGCTGTCGCAGAACACCTAAGTTCACTTTCCAATAGAGACTTCTCCACAAAGGCTGCCTCTCAGCCAATCCCAATCCCAAAAGATCGGCAATGACAGTGTCCTTCTTAAATACCCTGGGCTGGCGGGCTGGTGGGCTGGCGGGCTAGTGACCACAGAGTCCACAGTTGAATAGGGTCCTCCGCCCTTGCCACCCTTTACATTAACTTAAGCCCACAGGTCTTTGCCCAGTATTAACCTGCCTGCCTAGTCGGGGAGGAGGGGAGTCAGTTCTCTCTCACGCCCCTGTAGCAGGCCCACGACTCCCACGGAGTCTGTTGCTGGCCCACCAGGTGCCAGGCCTCTGGAGTTCCCTCTGCCACAGGTGCCCCAGCCCTGGATTCAGACAGAGCCTCTGTTTCCCACTGATGGTGCTGGCCCAGATTGCCTGCCACTTCTCATCTGTACTCATGCACGTCTGGACGTCGCCCACCTTGGACGCATCTCGGATGCAGCCCGCAGACTAGGAGTCCACGGGCACAGCCGCTTTTGTCCTCACTCACCTTCTGGAGTCCTCGCCGACCTGCAGGTGTCTGGTTCCTCTGCCACACTCTCTGGTCTCTTATTTTCATAAATGTTGGGGAATTGTTGGTTGATTATGCTGTTCTTCGGTAGATCTGCCTGTATTTTCTACCAGATGCACGGGAGCTGGGTTTCCTCCATGCTACTCTCTCACCATCTTCCTGACAGCTCCAGATCAGACATTTTCACAGACAACATTCTGACCTTCAAGGAAACATGTAAGTCCAATACAATGTATTATTATCTAGAAGATTAAGACTTAAAGAGGGGGGTTACAAGAAGATGACGGCGGAGTAGGACAAAGGATTTCACTTCCCTCCACGCGCCGGAGAAAAACCGGGCTGATCTGCGGAGGAGCGTGGCAGATAGCCAACAGGGACCCAGCATATAGGAAGGCAGGACTCCAGAAAGTATAGCAGGCACTGAATGACCAGAGGTTGAGGAGAGGAGATGACCACAGATCAACAAGGTAGGAGGGAACAGTGCAGAGGCTGCAGGCCCTCTGCCAGGCAGTGCCATGGCCCTGGCTGGGCCACCTTGATCTTGGAGAGCCGAGGGCGGGCAACAACAACAACCCTGGAGAGAACTAGTTACCAGAATCCTCCCTATCCAGTAGGGCGCAGATTGGAAAACACCAGAAGAGATCAGTTTTCCTGTAGTGGCAGAGAGAGGAGTGGGCATTGGGAAGCAAACCAGAGAGCTCTGATAACCCATGGAGTCAGGCTGCGGTTGCCAGCTTAGGAGAACTGAGAGTCGCCCATGCATTCCCTGTAGCATGGGGACAGCGGTGGGTCTGCCACAGACTCTGGGAGCCTCTGGCTACTAGCAAGGCCCCTTGAAGAGAGCCAGTCATCAGCTCCCTCCCTACCCAGCCTGAAGCTGACTGAAAAACCCAGGAGTCAGGCTGCAGGAGATACCAAGATACCTGCAGGAGACTGCACCACTGAACTTCACAGGTATCCTACCACAGAAGTTCACACCATAAACTCAGGGAACCAGAACAGATCAATTTAAGAAGCTGAGGCCAACAAGAAGAGTATCACAAACAATGAGAAGACAAGAAACAATCCCCAAATGAAAGAAAAGAAGGAAGTCTCTGAAAGAATTTTAGATGAAATAGAGGCAAGTCAACTATCAGATATTGAATTCAAAGCACTGGTTATCAGGAAATTCAAAGAGCTTACAACGGGCTACCAGAAACTACAGGGGAGCTACAATGACCTCTTCGCAAACTATATCAACATGAAAAAGGAAATAGAAACCATCAGCAAAGGCCAAGAGGAAATGAAGAATACAATTTCTGAACTGAAGAACAAAATAGAAGGAATGAAGAGTAGGATCAATGAGGCGGAAGACCGCATAAGCGAGATTGAAGACAGGGTAGAAAGAATCTCCCAGATGGAGCAAGTAATGGAAAAGAGACTCAGAAAAAATTAGGAGAATGTAAGAGAAATGCAAGACAATCTGAAACGTAATAATATCCAAATAATAGGAATACCAGGAGGAGAGGAAGAAGAGCAAGGGATAGAAAACCTACTTGAAAGAGTAGTAACAGACAATTTTCCTAAGTTGAGGAGAGATAAAGTCACACGAATCCAGAAATCAGAGAGAGTCCCATTCAAGAGGAACCCAAAGAGGCCCACTTCAAGACACATCATCATTAAAATGGCAAAATTCCAAGAGAAAGAGAAAATCCTAAAGGCAGCAAGGGAGAAAAAGGAAGTACCATACAAGGGGGTCCCAATTACATTGGCTACTGACTTCTCCATGGAAACACTCCAAGCAAGAAGAGAATGGCAAAAAATATTCCACGTAATGAGAACCAGAGGCCTACGACCAAGGCCACTTTACCCAGCAAGGCTCTCAATCAAGATAGAAGGCCAAATAAAGAGCTTCCAAGACAAAAGACGTTTAAAAGAATACACCTCCACCAAACCAGCTCTACAAGAATTACTAAAAGGGCTGCTTTAGGGAAAGAAAGGAAAAGAGAGAGATGGAGAGGAACACAGGTACATAAATGGCAATGAATAAGTACCTTTCGATAACAACCTTAAATGTAAATGAATTAAATGCACCGATTAAAAGACATAGAATGGCTGAATGGATAAGAAAGCATGACCCACACATATGTTGCCTACAAGAGACCCACCTCAGGTCAAAAGACCATCACAGACTAAAAGTGAAGGGCTGGAAACAAATTTTCCAAGCAAATGGACAACAACAAAAAAATAAGCCGGGGTAGCAATTCTCATATCAGACAAAATAGACTTCAAAAAGAGGGCCATAAAGAGAGACCCAGAAGGTCACTTCATAATACTCAATGGAAGAATCCACCAAGAAGACATTAACATCATAAATATATATGCACCCAACACAGAAGCACCTAAATATATAAAGAAAATCCTAGAGGACCTCAAGGAAGATATTGACAGCAACACAATTATAGTAGGGGATTTTAACACCCCACTGTCTAAAATGGACAAATCTTCCAAACAAAATATCAACAAAGATATTGCAACATTAAATGACAGCCTAGATGAAATGGACCTAACTGATATATATAGAGCCCTTCATCCCAAAGAAGCTACATACGCATTCTTTTCAAATGCACATGGAACATTTTCAAAGATAGACCACATGATAGGACACAAAACGAGTCTCAACAAATTCAGAAAAATAGAAATCATACCAAGCATTTTCTCTGATCACGAGGGGGTGAAATTGGAAACCAAACCCACAGGTAAAAACCCAAAACACCCAAAATCTTGGAGACTGAATGGTATGATATTAAACAATGAATGGGTCAAGATAGAAATTAGGGAAGAAATCAAAAAGTTTCTGGAAACAAATGAAAATGAACTCACAACACAAAACTTATGGGACACAGTGAAGGGAGTCCTGAGAGGGAAGTTCATAGCAATACAGGCCTACCTGAAAAAGATAAAAACATTCCAAACAAACAACCTAACCCTACGCCTACAAGAACTCAAGGAACAACAACAAACACAGCCCAGAGCAAGTAGAAGGAAAGAAATAACCAAGATTAGAGCAAAATTAAATGACATAGAGACTAAAGGCACAATTCTAAGGATCAATGCATCCAGGAGCTGGCTTTTTGAAAAGATAAACAAAATAGACAAGCCTTTAAGTAGGCTCATCAAGAAAAGAAGAGGACCCAAATAAACACAATCAGAAATGAAAGAGATTACAACCGACCCCACAGAAATACAAAGGATTGTAAGAAATTACTATGAAGAACTGTATGCCAAGAAATTTGAAAACCTAGGTGAAATGAACAAATTTCTAGAAAAATATAATCTTCCAAAACTCAATGAAAAAGAAGCAGAAAACCTGAACAGGCCAATAACAGCAGATGAAATTGAACAAGCAATCAAAAAACTCCCATCGCACAAAAGCCCTGGGCCAGATGGTTTCACAGGAGAATTCTACAAAGCTTTTAAGGAAGAGCTAACCCCTATTCTTCACAGACTATTCCAAAAAATCCAAAAGGAGGGAAAATTCCCAAACTCTTTTTATGAAGCCAGCATCATCCTAATTCCAAAGCCAGATAGAGACACAACAAAGAAAGAAAACTTCAGGCCAATATCGCTGATGAACATAGACGCTAAAATCCTCAATAAAATATTGGCAAATCGCATCCAACAATACATCAAAAAGCTCATACACCACGACCAAGTGGGATTCATCCCAGGGATGCAAGGATGGTTCAATATTCGTAAATCAGTAAATGTAATACACCACATAAACAAAAGCAAAGACAAAAACCACATGATCATATCAATAGATGGGGGAAAAGCTTTTGATAAGGTACAACACCCATTTATGATAAAGGTACTCAGAAAACCGGGAATAGAGGGAACATTCCTCAATATAATAAAGGCCATATATGAAAGACCTACAGCCAACATCATACTCAATGGGGAAAAACTAAAAGCTTTTCCACTAAGGTCAGGAACAAGACAAGGTTGTCCACTTTCACCACTTCTATTCAATATAGTATTGGAAGTTCTAGTCACAGCAATCAGACAAGAAAAGGGAATAAAAGGCATCCAAATCAGGAAGGAGGAAACAAAACTGGCATTGTTTGCAGATGACATGATAGTGTACATGGAAAATCCTATAGCCTCTACCAAAAAGCTGCTCGAACTAATAAATGAATTTGGCAAAACAGCGGATTACAAAGTCAATATCCAGAAATCAAAGGCATTTTTGTATACTAACAATGAAACAGCAGAAGCAGAAATCAAGAAAAAAATCCCATGCGATATAGGAAAAACAAAAATAAAATACCTAAGAACAAACCTAACCAAGGAGGTAAAAGACCTGTATGCAGAAAACTACACAACACTGAAGAAAGAAATCAAGGAAGACACAAACAAATGGAAACATATTCTGTGTTCATGGATTGGAAGAATTAACATCATCAAAATGTTCATACTACCCAAAGCAATTTACAGATTTAATGCAATACCTATTAAAGTGCCAATGGCATATTTCACAGACATAGAACAAACACTTCAAAAATGTATTTGGAACCATAAAAGACCCCGAATAGCAGCTGCAATTTTGAGAAAGAAGAACAAAGTAGGAGGGATCACAATACCTGATATCAAACTGTATTACAGGGCCACTGTAATCAAAACAGCCTGGTATTGGCATAAAAACAGGCACATAGGGCAATGGAACACAACAGAGAGCCCAGAAATAAACCCAACTCTCTACAGTCAATTAATATTCGACAAAGGGGGCAGTAACATAAAATGGAGTAAAGATAGCCTCTTCAACAAATGGTGTTGGGAGAACTGGACAGCTACATGCCAAAAAAATGAAACTCAAACACCAACTTACACCATACATCAAAATTAATTCAAGGTGGATAAAAGACTTAAATATAAGCCGTGAAACCATTAAAGCCCTAGAGGAGAACATTGGCAGGAAAATCTCAGATATTCCACACAGCAGTATTTTTACTGACACATCCCCCAGAACAAGGGACATAAAGAAAAGAATAAAGAAATGGGATCTCATCAAAATTAAAAGCCTCTGCATGGCTAAGGAAAACAGTATCAAGATAAAAAAGAGAAGCAACAGCTTGGGAAAACATATTTGCCAATGATACCTCAGACAAAGGTTTAATGTCCAAAATATACAAAGAACTCACTCGACTTCACTCAAAGAAGACGGGCAACTCAATTAAAAAATGGGCAAAGGACTTGAACAGACACTTCACCAAGGAGGACATACAGAGGATCCAGAGACACATGAAAAGATGCTCAGTATCGCTAGCTATCAGAGAGATGCAAATTAAAACCGCAATGAGATACCACTTAACACCAGTCAGAATGGCTATGATAAACAAAGAAACAAACAACAAGTGTTGGAGAGGTTGTGGGGAAAAGGGGACCCTAGTACACTGTTGGTGGGATGGCAGACTGGTACCACCACTGTGGAAAACAGTATGGAATTTTCTAAGAAAACTAAAAACGAACATGCCTTTTGACCCAGCAATTCCACTATTGGGAGCATATTCTAAGAACCCTGAAACACCAATCGAAAAGAACCTATGCACCCCCATGTTCATAGCAGCACAGTTTATGATAGCGAAGAGTTGTAAGCAACCTAGATTCCCATTGGTAAATGAATGGATCAAGAAGCTATGGTACATTTACACAGCGGAATTCTATGCAGCAGAAAGAAGGAAGGACCTCCTACCCTTTGCATCATCATGGATGGAACTGGAAAGCCTTATGCTGAGCAAAGTAAGCCAGGTAGTGAAAGACAAATACCATATGATATCACCATTAACAGGAATCTAAACAACAAAAGAAACAAACAAGCAAAATATGACCAATGACACTCAAATATGGAACAGGGTGACAGGGTTCAGAGAGTAGAGGGGAGAGAATCATAGGGGAAAAGTGGATGGACTCACATGAACAAGTGAGGACACATGGACAATAACTAAGGTGGGGCGTGGAAACGGCAGGGAGGTGGGGAGCACTGAGGGGCACGCAGGGCTGAGAATATAAGACCGAAAACTGTACTTGAACAAGAATTAAATTTAAAAAAGGCTTAAAGAGAAAATTTTATGTATGTATACTTAGTATATACCCTTAAGTGTATATACAAAATCACAGTAACTCTTATACCAATATCATGAAGAAAATTTTATTCCAAGATAAGATAAAAATAGCACTAAGACCAATCTTACTTACAATTATGATGGACTAAATCTTCAATAAAATCTTATTAAAATAGGTTAGCAAAATATCAAATGGATGGTATACCGGTATGGGTTTTTGCTAGTTTTTTTTGATGACTATAAAGATTCTCTTATGGGTTGAATTTGTCCCCTCAAAAGATGTTTAAATGCCATTGCCTGTGATTGCGACATTTGAAAATAAGGGCTTTGCAGATCTAGGTTAAGTTAAAAGTCATTAGAGGGGGTCTTAATATAACATGATTGGTGACCATATCAAAGCGGGAAATATGGTCACAGACACATAACACATAGGGAGAATGCCACGTGGAGATAAAGGCAGAGATGAGGGCATTGCATCTGCAAACAAGAAATGCCAAAGATTACTAGCAAATCGCAGAAGCTAGAATAGAGACACGGGCAGATTATCCTTCATTGTTCTTATATGGTTAAAAAGAAAAACTACAGAATAATTCCAGTGGATGCCAAAAGTCATTTGAAAAACTTGACATTAATTGTTGACAAAATACTAAAAATGAATCCTTAAGAAAATTATGTAATAAAATATATAGCATAAATCAAAAGCTGCACCTTGCTTGCTAGGAAGATATTCTAATAATGTTCATTCAAGTCAGGAACAAAATAGTATATTTAACACTTTTTTGTAATTACTAACCAATGCAACTAGACAAGAGAATAAAATCATAGGATGCAAATTATCACTATTTCCAGATATGATTGTGTATCTTGTATGAGCAAAAGTGTCAACTAATAAAATTATATAACAAACTTCAGCTGGTTCTGGCCAAGACGGAGGTGTAGGTAGAAACACTTCACTTTCTTGCACAACCAAAAGGATAAAAAACAATTTTAAAATAATAAACAACCAGAAATGCCCGAAAAATTAAACTGCATGGAACTTCAACAACCAAGGAGTTAAAAAAACATTCACCCAGACTGGTCAGTAGGAGGGGCAGAGACCAGAGAGGGGCAGCCAAGTGGAGAGGATACACTGCAAGGCAGGGGACTGCCCAGGTGAGGTAGGTCTGACTGAATGGGAAACTAAAGACTTAAAGCTAGCTTTAAAATATTGAGGGGGTTGACATGGTGGGAGAAACTCCCAGTCACACAGGCGAGTTTGTTGAAAAGTGTGGCTAGATGGAGCAAGCTAATGGCATTGTTCCCTCTCTGACCCCTCCCACACAAACAGCACCACACACAACACAGAGGGTTGCCCCACCCAATGTATAACTAAGGCCTCGCCCCTTTACAACATATCAGGTGTGCCTAGACAAAGAAATATGGCTCAAATGAAAGAACAGATCAAAAGTCCAGGAAAAGAGCTAAGCGACAAGGAGATAGACAACCTATCTGATGCAGAGTTCAAAACACTGGTAATCAGGATGCTCACAAAACTGATTGACCTTGTTTGCAAAATGAAGGAAGAAATGAAGGCTGCCCAGAGTGAAATAAAGCAAAATATACAGGGAACCAAGAGTGAAGGGAAGGAAACCGGGACTCAAATCAATGATTTGGAATATAAGAAAGAAAGAAATATCCAACTGGAACAGAATGAAGAAACAATAATTTAAAAAATAAGGAGAGGCTTAGGAACTTATGGGACAACTTTAAGTGCTCTAACATCTGAATCAGGTGTTCCAGAAGAAAAAGAACAAGAGCAAGAAGTTGAAAACTTATTTGAACAAATAATGAAAGAAAACTTCCCCAATCTGGCAAAGGAAATAGACTCCCAGAAAGCCTAGGAAGCTCAGAGAGTCCCAAAAACTTTGGACCCAAGGAAGAACACATCGAGGCACATCATCATTAAGTTATGCATGATTATAGAGATAGAAACTTAAAAGCAGCAAGGGAAAAGGAAAGAGTTGCCTACAAAGGAGTGCACATAAGACTATCAGCTGATTTCTCAAAAGAAACTTTGTAGTCAAGAAAGGGCTGGAAAGAAATATTTGAAGTCATGAAAAACAAGGACCTACATCCAAGATTACTCTATCCAGAAAAGCTATAATTTAGAATGGAAGGGCAGGTAAAATGTTTTCCAGATAAGGTCAAGTTAAAGGAGTACTTCATCATCAAGTTATTATTATATGAAACATTAAACTTATCTAAGAAAAAGGAGATAAAGAAGATATGTACAGTCTATAATGCTTGGTAATGATAAAATATGAACAGTAAAATGACAATAAACAACTGAGCCTAAAGAACAAAAACTAAAACTAAGCAAAACAACTAGAAAAGGAACAGAAGAAATAGAGATCACATGGAGGGCTTTCAGTGGGGAGGGGAAGGGGAAGAATGTGGGGGAAAGGTACAGGGAATAAGAAGCATAATTGGCAGGCATAGAAATAGATGAGGAGAGGTTAAGAATGGTATAGGAAATATAGAAGCTAAAGAACTTATATGTACAATCCATAGACATAAACTAAGAGTGGGGGAAAGGCTGGAGGGTGGGGGGTACAGGGCAGAAGGAGGATAAAGGGGAAAAATTGGAAAAATGTGTTATAGCATAATCAATAAAATATACTTAAAAAGAAATTTCAATATGCTATTTGGTTAATTTCCAAGGGGTACAGGACTCTTTAAATAAATGGGATAAACTGTTTGAGAGGACTGAGGGCAGGTAAAATGAATGACAGTGTGCCAGAGTTGATACTTGGCAAATGTTGGCAGTAGGTCCCTGCCACAGTCTTCTTCTCAACTTCCCAATGTGTAGCAACCTGCCCACCTACAAGACTTGCTCACTGCATAGTCCTAGACTGCCTTCAAATTCAATGGCACAGACCCAGAGGAAAACCAACCAATAAACACCAGAAATAAACAGCTCGTTAGAAAAATGAACCCAGTCCTTCATTTACTAAACTTAGGATAAAAGCAGCAGCACTAAAAAGAAGGACTGAGATGAACAAATAGAACAACTGATGACAGACATTAAAGAACTTAGAAAAAGGTTTAAGAAGAAAAAAAAGGTTCAAGTAGTAACTTTACAGTGATTGAGGAAGATATTATAAACACAGAACAAGAAAACTTGTCATGGAAATATAGTATTTTTAAAAAATGAAAGCTTTTAGAAAGTAAACATATCAAGGCTAAAATTAAAAATTTAATCAAGGGCTGGAAGGGACCTTTAAAAATATCTCCTAGATCACAGAGCAGGAAATCAAAGACATAAAAAAATCTGAGTAAATGGGTAAATAGAGGATAAAGAGGATCTGAGAGGTGCACCTTTCAAGCTGAGGCCCAGAAAGGGAGTACAGTGTGGAGAAAGTGGAACGAGCACTAACACAACAATAAATGGAAGTCAAAACATTTCTAAGGCTGAAAAGAGGTGTGTCTGAGGATTCTAAAAGTCCTTAGTGCAGATCAACATAAAGAAAAATTCACCCTGACACACATCGTGTGAAATTCCAGAAAACCAAGGGTAAAGAGATAATCCTCAAGACTTCCAAGGAAATAAAAAGGCCAAAATTATCCAGTCAACAGACTACTTATTAGCAACACAATGTTAGATGGCTAAGTTCTGGGGGAAACAGAACTTTGAATTCTATGAATTCAACAGAATTCTATGACCAATTATACTATCAAACAAATGGAGATGGAGAGAAAAAAGACTCTGATTTGCAAGAACTTAACATTTACCTCCCGTAATCCCTTTCTAAGGAGGCTGAATGTTTATTACAGAAAAACATGACTAGAAGCCAAGAAAGAAGACGACGTGAGTAAGAGAAACGAAGAAAACTGAAGAGAGGAAATTTCAGGATGACAGCTGTGCAGCAGGCCAAAATCAAACAGAAACACTAACAAACTTCCAGAAGAATGTCTGCATAAAAGGAAATGGAAATTAATCAAGCAATGGAATGATTAAGTGGCTGCATGATTATAGCAACATGGTAAATACAGTGTGTTTCCTCAGTAAAAGACCTCAGAATAAAACAAACATATAAAAATCATAATCCAGATATGAAGTAAAATAAAATGAGGCACAATTTTAAGCTACTCATGAAGTACAAGAAAAGATATCCACTTGATCTGGGTACTTGAAATAAGTTTATACTGATTTCATTATAAATCTTACACTGCAAGATTTATAGCATTGAACCTATGCATTGGTCAGGGGTCAACCAGAGAAACAAATCCAGTGAAAGGGTCGTATTGAGAGATTTATTGCAAGAGTTGTGCAAATGTGGGGGGCTCTTCAGGCAAATCCAAAATTCAAAAGACTGGCCATCAGGAAGGGCAGCTGGAACTCTTGGGTGTGAATCAAAGTGTCTGTCCAGATGTGGAAGTTCATTGTCAGGGAAACTTAGCTCTGCTCTTAAAGTCCTTTGAACTATCAATTCAGGCTCACCCAGGTTATCTATGATAATCTCTATCTAAAGTCACCTGATCATGGACTTTAATCATATCTACAAACACCCTCACAGCAACACCTGGATTTGTGTTTGGGTGAGTAATTGGGGGCTGTAGCCTAACCAGGTCAGCACATCGAACTCTTACAGTATGTAAAGAAGTAATTAGAACCCTAGGCCACTGTCTGACTCTGCAATAAACATGCCTGGTGCAGTCACTAGACTACAAGTACATTTGGTTGTTTTTCAACTTTCATAATAAGCTTTTAAACAAATAATTATCAATATTTTTGTGGAACTTAAGAGAAAATGTCATCAACATTGTCGTGTCAAGATATGAATAAAGAGACAAAAGAACATCAAGATGCTTGGAGGAGGATAGTTGTAGAAATAGCTGGCAGGAGAAAACTGCAAAACACTGATCATTTAATGTGAGTCAGTTAAAATATGATGCATTCTCTTTTCTGATATGAGAATTCTGAATTATACTATTAAGTGAAAAATCAAAGTACAGGTCACTGTATTTAGTGTGCAGAAATATATGTGTATATATGCATACATAATTCTTTCTAGATCATACATATGCAGAATACACACACATATTCACACAGAAATGTACACAGTCATGTGCTGCATAATGACATTTCAATCTTCAGGAATCTCATGTAAGGTGATGGCCCCATGGATTACAATGAAATGCCCAGTGATGTTGTAACTGTTGTAACACCTTACCTCAATGCATTACTCATGGGTCTGCAGTATAAAAAACCTACTGTGCTGCCAGTTGTATAAAGCCATAAACAGTATGTGCAATTATGTACAGTGTATAATTCTTGGTAGTGATAATCAATGACTGTGTTACTCATTTATGTATTTACTGTATTTACTATACCATACTTTTAATCATTACTTTAGAGGGTACACTGCCTACTTAGAAGAGCTGTGAAACAGTATGCTGGGTTATGCCAGCAGTAGCCTCATACATCTCATGTTTACCACATCTCTTGATTGCATAATTTTTTCTTGTGCTTGATTCAATGTCATGTTGTTTTATACAGTGACATGCTTGCTGTACAAGCTTGCAGCCTATGAGCACTGGGCTACAGAACATAGCCCAGGTGTGCAGCAGGGTATACCATGTAGGTTTGTATAAGTGCACTCAGTGATGTTTGCACAGTGGCAAAATCACCTAACAGTATATTTCTCAGAACATGCCCCCATCATTAGGCGGGATGTAATTATACATATACATTTGTGTGACTACATTTAGACCTGTGTGAACATAGTTCAAATGTTCAATTTTATATAAATGTATGTAAATGTTCAATTTATATAAAATTGATACATCAATTTTTTACAAAGATACCCATGAAAGAATTTTTTTTTTTGTCTCACATTTTTATTGAAAGGGGCTATGGGAAGGTGGAGGAAGAGAAACTTTTATTTTTCATTTTTGGTACCATATAAATTTTTTTACAATGTACCTGGAATACATTTATCATTACTTTAAGGTTGCCAGTGTTATCTGGGTAGTGAAATTAAACACTATTGAAATTTTCCTTTTATTTTCCAGGTTAAGAAAAACCCCACATAGCCTAACAAGTATTACAAAAAGTGTTTACTGAACACTTACTTTGTTAGATGATAAGCCAAACTGGGTCATGCAAAGGTATGTAAGTTTCTGTCCTGAATGAGTGCCTATGGAGGTGGGTGGTATTCAGACAGAACATTATGAAATATTGTGTAATGATAGAAATAAGTTTGGGGTATAATGGGAGCATCAAGGCTCTATCTAGCCAAGTGATTTTCAACCGTGCACTGCAAGAACTTTTAAAACATGCAAAAACTGACTATTTGGTCACAGGCACTGACCTCCTGTCCCTTAGATTGTCAAATTAAAAAAATGACAACAGATAATAACAATCCAGTGCAAATGAATCAAAACTATACCTACTTTTTGTCAGATCAACAAAAAATGCAATGTATTTTTTGGTGTGCCATAGAATTTTAGTAATTAGTTTCTGTGTGCCATGAGATGAGAGAGGTTAAAAATCACTGCAGTGGCCTGTGAAAAGTCCCAATTATGCACCTGGAGAGCATCAGGCATTCCTGTTTTGGCCAGAGGAGAGACTGAGGATGTGCAATCTGGAGAGGGAGGGACATGTCATCATGTGACTGGACTCTGAAGTTTGCTTTCTTATATACAAAGTAGTGACTAAACACTTGCCTTGAAGGCTGCATACAGACAAAATGAAATAACACCTATAAAAAGCCTGGGGCATAGTGGCATTCAAATCTGAGGGCTTTCTCTTTCCTCATAGTCAAACAGAAGCTGAGAAATTGTACCAGGTAAAAGTTTTCTTTTTTATAGGTTAGAACCAAGGAAAAACCCAGAGGTAAATGACATGCCCAGCATGACTGACTGGTGAGAGGCATAGGTGGGGCAGCCACACCGATCTAACACCATGATGGGTGGATGCTCCTTGTCGGGTACATACATTCACAGTACCATTTCACCCTCTCAGTCTCCCATGTGTTGTGATGGGTCAGCAGAGGTGGTAGGGAGAGCAAATGGGTCACAGAGACCCAAAGCACAGGCTATAGTATGCTTCTTGAAAAAAGGCCAGGCCCCAGGTCTCCAATGAGCAGTCTACCTCTGGGACTCCAGAACCTTGGGCTTTACCTGTCTCTTCTGCCCCACCCCCTCTTCTGGGCATCCAGGGGGAGCAGAGGCTTCTGATCTTAAGTTCTAGAGAAGCTACTGATGTATATTATCATTATCACATGTGCATAAATCCAAGTATGTTTAAACTGCATATGTGTTTTAATGAGTTAAATTTTTACTGAGAGTCCTTAGATGCCCAGTGTGTAATAGAGATGAAGGTAAAAAGCCCATTTCTCCATTTCATAGCACTTATTCACACAGAAGAAAAGAGACAGGTATTCAACAGCCAGGTCTTAAATTCTTTCAAAAAAATTTAAGGGTAGGAGCTAACAAAATAATTAGTGATGTACTTCTGAAGGGCAGCCCCAGACAAAATGCACCTAGGAGCCACCTGGGCATCTGCACAAGCTAAGTTGACAAAAAGGCCTCTTCAAACACTTCTCAATGAGCTAAATTACAGATTACCCTGCAGAGAGGAGTTCAAAATGGTGCTAGTTAAATTTTATACTTTAGGATTACTCTGTGCAAAAAGCTAAGGTTAAATTTTAGATGTGCCCATTATTAAACCAGAAGACTGTTCTTTTCATTAAAAAGTAAGTGAAGATTATGTAGTATTTCTGCTCTCTACAGTTTTTTAAACCTAAAGAAAATTCAACTCCTAGACGAGCTGCCATAGGCCTTTATCAGACAGAATACTCAGGGAGTGAGTCAATTCCCACAGGGCTTCTACAGGTACTGACTATAGATGTACATTCACAAGTGAAAAAACAGTTGAGCATTGTGCTTATGTTACATCTTCCCAGAGTTCCTCGGGTCAGGATTTCTTCAATCCTTGGAGTCCAGATTATTCCTGAATCAGCAAATGGCATGTCTTTTGTGATGAATGTTCTTTCTGTTGTAGACAGAAATTGCCTTAAATAGAAGGTAAGCTTCTCAATGTACTTCAGGAGGCCAGTGCTCTGGCGAATAAATTCGGGGAGTCTCTGGCTGCTGGCTGGGCCCCTGGAAGAGAGCCAGTCACCAGCTTCACCCCTACTCAGTCGGCGCAGACAGGGAAACACAGGGAGTCGGGCTGTTGCTGTTGGGTTTGGGAGAATTGTGAGTTGCCCTGTGTATTCAGCCACAACACAGGGAAAGGTCCACACCCAAGCCTACGAGAACAAGAAAGCCAGGCTGGGAGCGTGCACCCTCATGTCAGACCAGGGCTGGGAAGCCTGGGAGAAAATCTGCTCTCAGTAGGGTGCGGGTGAGAGGCGCCAGTCTGGATCTTGGGGGGTACTGGCAAGACCAGTTGAGTGTACCAAGGCGCGAGAAGAGCCACAATAACAGCCCCTCAGGCTGCTGCAGTTAGTGAGACCAAACGGGTTGACTCGCTGGACACCAACCGGAGGAGTAGAGAGAGCAGAGAAGACCAAGATACCTACAGGAGACTGCACCACTGAATTCCACAGGTATCCTACCACAGGAGTTCACGCCATAAACTCAGGGTACCAGAACAGATCAATCTAAGAAGCTGAGGCCAACGAGAAGAGCAGCACAAACAATGGGGAGACAAAGAAACAATCGCCAAATGAAAGAAAAGGAAGAAGCCACAGAAAGAATGTTAGATGAAATAGAGGCCAGTCAACTATCAGATGTGGAATTCAAAGCACTGGTTATCAGGAAATTCAAAGAGCTTACGACGAACTACCAGAAACTACAGGGGAGCTACAATGAACTCTCCACAAACTATACCAGCATGAAAAAGGAAATAGAAGCCATCAGCAAAGGCCAAGAGGAAATGAAAAATACAATTTCTGAATTGAAGAACACAGTAGAAGGTATGAAGAGTAGGATTGATGAGGCGGAGGACCGCATAAGCGAGCTCGAAGACAAGGTGGAAAGAATCTCCCAGACAGACGAGGTAATGGAAAAGAGAATCAGAAAAAATGAGGAGAGTCTAAGAGAAATACAAGACAATATGAAACGTAATAATATCCGAATAATAGGAATACCAGAAGGGGAAGAAGAAGAACAAGGGATAGAATACCTACTTGAAAGAGTAATAACAGAAAATTTTCCTAAGATGAGGGGAGAGAAAGTCACACGAATCCAGGAATCAAAGAGAGTCCCAGGCAGGTGGAACCCAAAAAGGCCTACTGCAAGACACATCATCATTAAAATGGCAAAACTCCAGGACAAAGAGAGAATCCGAAAGGCAGCAAGGGAGAAAAAGGAAGTAACATACAAGGGGGTCCCAATAAGGTTGGCTAATGACTTCTCAATGGAAACATTCCAAGCAAGAAAAGAATGGCAGGAAATATTCCAAGTAATGAGAAACAGAGGCCTACAACCGAGACTGCTTTATCCAGCAAGGCTCTCAATCAAGATAGAAGGCCAAATAAAGAGCTTCCAAGACAAAAGAAGTCTAAAAGAATACGCCTCCACAAAACCTGCTCTACAAGAATTACTAAAAGGGCTGCTTTAAGGAAAGGAAGGAAAAGAGAGAGACAGAGAGGAACACAGGTACATAAATGGCAATGAATAAGTACCTTTCGATAATAACTTTAAACGTAAATGGATTAAATGCACCAATTAAGAGACATAGAATAGCTGAATGGATAAGAAAGCATGACCCACACATATGCTGCCTACAAGAGACTCACCTGAGGACAAAAGACCACCACAGACTGAAAGTGAAAGGATGGAAACAAATTTTCCAAGCAAATGGACATGAAAAAAAAGCCGGGGTAGCAATCCTCATATCAGACAAAATAGACTTCAAAAAAAAGGCTATAAAGAGAGACCCAGAAGGTCACTTCATAATACTCAAGGGAAGAATCCACCAAGAAGACATTAACATCATAAATATATATGCACCCAACACAGGAGCACCCAAATATATAAAGAAAATCCTAGAGGACCTCAAGAAAGATATTGACAGCAACACAATTATAGTAGGGGATTTTAACACCCCACTGTCAAAAATGGACAGATCTTCCAAACAAAATATCAAC
This sequence comes from Sturnira hondurensis, assembly GCF_014824575.4. Classification (NCBI taxonomy): domain Eukaryota; kingdom Metazoa; phylum Chordata; class Mammalia; order Chiroptera; family Phyllostomidae; genus Sturnira; species Sturnira hondurensis. The sequence goes on along the minus strand of NW_028092466.1, from coordinate 1,993,600 downwards.
AAAGATATAGCAGCATTAAACGACACTCTAGAAGAAATGGACCTAATTGATATATATAGAGCCATCCATCCCAAAGAAACTAAATACACTTTCTTTTCAAACGCACATGGAACATTTTCAAAGATAGATCACATGATAGGACACAAAACCAGTCTCAACAACTTCAGGAAAATAGAAATCATACCAAGCATCTTCTCTGATCACAAGGGACTGAAATTGGAAACCAACCCCACAGGAAAAAACCCAAAACACCCAAAATCATGGAGACTGAATGGTAGGCTATTGAACAATGAATGGGTCAAGATTGAAATTAGGGAGGAAATCAAAAAACTCCTTGAAACAAATGAAAATGAACTCACCACAACCCAAAATTTATGGGACACAGTGAAGGCAGTCCTGAGAGGGAAGTTCATAGCGATACAGGCTCACCTAAAGAGGATAGAAACATTTCAAACAAACAACCTAACCCAACGCCTGCAAGAACTCGAGGAACAACAACAAAGACAGCCCAGAGCAAGTAGAAGGAAGGAAATAACCAAGATCAAAGCAGAATTAAATGACATAGAGACTAAAAGCACAATTCTAAAGATCAATGAATCCAGGAGTTGGTTTTTTGAAAAGATAAACAAAATAGACAAACCTTTAAGTAGGCTCATTAAGAAAAGAAGAGAGAGGACACAAATAAACACAATCAGAAATGAAAGAGGAGAGATTACAACTGATACCACAGAAATAGAAAGGATTGTAAGAAATTACTATGCGGAACTGTATGCCAAGAAATTTGAAAACCTGGGTGAAATGGACAAATTTCTAGAAAAATATAATCTTCCAAAACTCAATGAAAAAGAAGCAGAAAACCTGAACAGGCCAATAACAGCAAATGAAATTGAAGAAGTAATCAAAAAACTCCCATCACACAAAAGCCCTGGGCCAGATGGTTTCACAGGAGAATTCTACAAAGCTTTTAAGGAAGAGCTAACCCCTATTCTTCACAGACTATTCCAAAAAATCCAAAAGGAGGGAAAACTCCCCAACTCTTTCTATGAAGCCAGCATCACCCTAATCCCAAAGCCAGATAGAGACACAACAAAGAAAGAAAATTACAGACCAATATCACTGATGAACATAGATGCTAAAATCCTCAACAAAATATTGGCAAATCGCATCCAACAATACATCAAAAAGATCATACACCATGACCAAGTGGGATTCATCCCGGGGATGCAAGGATGGTTCAATATACGCAAATCAATAAATGTAATACACGAAATAAACAAAAGCAAAGACAAAAACCACATGGTCATATCAATAGATGCGGAAAAAGCTTTTGATAAGGTACAACACCCATTTATGATAAAGGTACTCAGCAAGGTGGGAATAGAGGGAACATTCCTCAATATAATAAAGGCCATATATGAAAGACCTACAGCCAACATCATACTCAATGGGCAAAAACTAAAAGCTTTTCCACTAAGATCAGGTACAAGACAAGGTTGCCCACTTTCACCACTTCTATTCAATATAGTATTAGAAGTTCTAGCTGCAGCGATCAGACAAGAAAAGGAAATAAAAGGCATCCAAATCGGAAAGGAGGAAACAAAACTGGCATTGTTTGCAGATGACATGATAGTGTACATGGAAAACCCTATAGCCTCTACCAAAAAACTGCTGGAACTAATAAATGAATTTGGCATAACAGCGGGATACAAAGTTAATATCCAGAAATCAAAGGCATTTTTGTATACCAACAATGAAGCAGCAGAAGCAGAAATCAGGAAAAAAATCCCATTCGATATAGCAAAAAGAAAAATAAAATATCTGGGAATAAACCTAACCAAGGAGGTAAAAGACCTGTATGCAGAAAACTACACAACACTGAAGAAAGAAATCAAGGAAGACACAAATAAATGGAAACATATACCGTGTTCATGGATTGGAAGAATTAACATCATCAAAATGTCCATACTACCCAAAGCAATTTACAGATTCAATGCAATACCTATTAAAGTACCAATGGCGTATTTCACAGACATAGAACAAACACTTCAAAAATTTATATGGAACCAGAAAAGACCCCGAATAGCTGCTGCAATTTTGAGAAAGAAGAACAAAGTAGGAGGGATCACAATACCTGATATCAAACTGTATTACAAGGCCACTGTAATCAAAACAGCCTGGTACTGGCACAAAAACAGGCACATAGACCAATGGAATAGAACAGAGAGCCCAGAAATAAACCCAACTCTCTACAGTCAATTAATATTCGACAAAGGGGGCAATAACATAAAATGGAGTAAAGACAGCCTTTTCAACAAATGGTGTTGGGAGAACTGGACAGCTACATGCAAAAAAATGAAACTTGAGCACCAACTTACACCATACACCAAAATAAATTCAAGGTGGATAAAAGACTTAAATATAAGCCGTGAAACCATTAAAACCCTAGAGGAGAGCCTTGGCAAGAAAATCTCAGATATTCCACGCAGCAATATTTTTACTGATACGTCCCCTAGAGCAAGGAACATAAAGGAAAGAATAAACAAATGGGATCTCATCAAAATTAAAAGCTTCTGCATGGCTAAGGAAAACAGTATCAAGATACAAAGAGAAGCAACAGCTTGGGAAAACATATTTGCCAATGATACCTCAGATAAGGGTTTAATCTCCAAAATATACAAAGAACTCATTCGGCTCCACTCAAAGAAGACAAGCAACCCAATCAAAAAATGGGCAGAGGACTTGAACAGACATTTCTCCAAGGAGGACATACAGAGAATCCAGAGACACATGAAAAGATGCTCGATATCACTAGCTATCAGAGAGATGCAAATTAAAACCGCAATGAGATACCACTTAACACCAGTCAGATTGGCTATCATAAACAAAGAAACAAACAACAAGTGCTGGAGAGGTTGTGGGGAAAAGGGGACTCTAGTTCACTGTTGGTGGGATTGCAGACTGGTACAACCACTATGGAAAACAGTATGGAATTTTCTAAGAAAACTAAAAATGAACGTACCTTTTGACCCAGCAATTCCACTCTTGGGAGTATATCCTAAGAACCCTGAAACACCAATCCAAAAGAACCTATGCACCCCGATGTTCATAGCAGCACAATTTACGATAGCCAAGAGTTGGAAGCAGCCTAGATGCCCATCGGTAAATGACTGGATCAAAAAACTATGGTACATTTACACAATGGAATTCTATGCTGCAGAAAGGAAGAAGGAACTACTACCCTTTGCAACATCATGGATGGAACTGGAAAGCATTATGCTGAGCGAAATAAGCCAGGCGGTGAAAGACAAATATCATATGATCTCACCATTAACAGGAATCTAAACAAACCAAACAAGCAAGCAAAATACAACCAATGACACTCAAATATGGAACAGGCTGTCAGGGCCCAGAGGGGAGAGGGGAGAGAATCATAGGGGAAAAGGGAATGGACTCACATGAACAAGTATAAAAGACACATGGACAATAACTAAGGGTGGGGGGTGGAAAGGGGAGGGAGGCAGGGAGCATGGCGTGGGGGGCGGGCAGGGTTGGGATTATAAGACAGAAACCTGTACTTGAACAAGAATTAAATAAAAATTATATTAAAAAAAAAAAGAAGAGGCCAGTGCTATATGCACAATAGATCAGCAAATATTATCATAGATAACATCACTTCTACTTTCTGAGCACTCCTATGTGCAAGGTACTTTTGTGATTGCTATGCATGTATCAGCTCATTGCATCCTCTTAACACTTTGGAGTTAAGTGCTATTATTATTCTCATAATAATTCTCATTTGCAAATAAGAAAATAAAGACTTATAAACAACTCCCCATACTACTAACATAAGTATTAGTATATTAGCTATCTCTTGTTCCATAACATCTCACAGTTTAGAGGCTTAAAATAATAATAGACATTTATCATCTCACACTATTCCTAGGTCAGGAATTCAAAAGTAGTTTAATAGTACTTCTGGCCCAGGATGTCTCACAAGGTCACAGTCAAGATGTCAGTTGAGGCTGCAGCCACTGAAAGGCTTTACTGGGGCTAAAGGGTCTGCTTCCAAGATGACTTGTTCAAATGGCTGGCAAGCTGATGCTGGCTTTGGAAGGAGGCCTCAATTTGTCACCAATAGGGGCCTCTGCAGGGGATACTCTAATGCTTTGGCAACACTGCAGCTGTCTTTCTCCAGAGTGACTAATCCAAGAGGCAGACAAAGGTAGAAAACCCAATGTCATTATATTCCAGTTCCAGAAGTCACACACTGGTACTTCTACCATGTTGGATGCACATGCTTACTGTGATTCAGTAGAGGAAACTCCTAAATATGGAAAATCTCTACAAGGGAAATCTCTGGAGGACATCTCAGAGACTGATAGAATTTGAATATAAGCCTGGGTCTATTCTCTACAAAATTGTACTCCTGACCACCCTGTGATGTTGCCTCCTTGTAAAAATTCTTCCTGAAGTGTTCAAGATATTTGTATAGCCCTGAAAGGATAAACAATGATAAATAAGAAATACTACAACATACTGAGTATCTACTATGACTCAAGCATTATGTTATTTGCATCATTTCCCCATCAGACTCAGAAGTTCTACGATTTGCCCAAAGTCTCAAAAGAGAAGTCAAAATTGTCTTTATGAATGTGAGTTCTGTATGAGATGAATGAACAAGTATGAATGGAGGCTACTTATATGAAGGAGAGGAAGATGAAGAGATGTGTAAGTAAAACCTCCAGTGTCTCAGAGAGTAAGTGACACAATGAAAACTAACTAAAGAGAGAGAGAGTGACCCTGTGGGACAGAGCTGTGGGTGGCAATATAATTTGTTCTAATGAAATGATGCCTAATGTACAGCCCAAGTGACAGGTAGGGCCACTGCTTTAAACAGGAGGAAGGCATAATGGGGATTGTCTCGAAGATGTAGTGCAGGGGGTGGTTATGAGATCAGAAGTACCACGAGTGAGCTGGAGGGGTAGGGTCTTGCAGGATACCCAGAGATTTGAGGAGCCATCTCTTCATCCAGCTCATCCCAGGGTACAGGGTCCTATAAGAATGTCTATCCCTTTAATAATAAGGAAAAAATAGACATTTATACAGAACACGGATATGCAAGTAGGAAAAGTGAAGAGAAACTAAGAGTACTAAATCTTCTACCTTAAATGTTTACCTTTCACTTTTGCCCATTCACATAAAAGAAGGGGAGAAAGAAGCTAATGGGATTGGGAGAAGACTGGCAGCAGAAACCAGAGATGGAGTTGAAAATTAGCTTCATTTGGACAACAGAATATCACCACTCAGCTGGAATTTCATTGAGTGAAACTTGAGAGTAAAACCTAAGAAACAGGTAAGATGAAAGCATTCTCAGGGCACCAGCTATACACTGCAGTTAGTCAAATATCTATTGACCTAACAATCCAGTTCTGTTCAGCTGAGTAGACTTATCTTATTCAGAGACTTACATTTTAAAGACCAGAAGATAAAAGAGAGAGAAAGAGATAGAGAAAATTTGGCTTCTGAATATCTCTTTAGACTACACATATTCATTTAAGTAAAAAATTCCTTAAAGCTAAGTATAATTTTCACTTTAAATGAGATTATTTTTTTCATCATTATCCATAGTTTAACTAGTGGATAATGGAAGTTCTTTACACTAGTTTATAGATCCTATCCATGAACCAATCAGAGTGTCAATGGGCATTTGCTCAGCACTGTTATAGAGATTTTTAGAAGTGTAGTCTATGCTTAGAGAAGCTTAGATTTATTTGGAGAGGAAGACTCAGGCAGGGAACCCTCTGCATGCAACTCTACATAGTGACTATTTGAAAGGTCAGTTGTTTATAGAGGGAGAGCAGAGGGATGTTAACTGTGAAGGCAAAGGTAGTAGGGGGAAGAAAGGGTGGAAGAGGAGAGATCTGAGACCTGTTTTGATGATGGTCCAGTTTGTATTGTTCTCTTCATGTATCTGTTGGGTTTCTGCAAAGGTAAAGCCAGAGACAAACACTTGGGTAGTTTATTTGGGAGATAATCACCCCCCAAAACAAGAGTAATGAAGAATACATATAGCAATAGTGAGACAGGGAATGAGGAGTCAATAAAGAGTGAACTACCACTGTGGGGTTGCTCAGCCCTTGGAGGATCTTGGAGAAGTATACAGAATGGCTCCTAGAATCTTCTCTCTGAAGAACAGGAGGCTGGGGCATCAATTCATGGCTGCCATTTCTCATGGTTTGAGGGTTAATCCCAGGAGTATTAACCTCTCTGCCTTTCCTGACTGTGACAGGATGTGAGCTGAGTTGAATTTTGTGACTTTGCAGGAATCCTAAGCCAAAACAAAACAAGAATAAGAAAACACTGTCCCATGCCCTTGAGATAGCAGTGAGACTGGATTCACCCACCATGGCTGTGATGAAATCTGAAGTGGGTAGAGGAAGTGTGATAGAGGCACAAAAATTGTTGGCTATCATCAGAAAAATGAAACTACCTCCCTTATACCCTCCACTTAATTGTAATCAGCCAATAATGTGTCACATGGCACCTCTAGCTGGAAGGAGACCTGGGGAATGAGCAGTTTTAGTGAGATAGTCTCTGAGTGAGAGAGCAGCCTGTAAGGAAGAAGTGGATGGATATTGGGCAGGCCACTCACATGGTCTGCTTAGTGTCCTGACAAAGTAGCCACTGTCTCCTCCTCCCTTGGGTAGAGCTGAGCCAGTTCCCCCCAAATATTGAGAGAGGCAGTATGGAGACAGCTACATTAGGAGCCATCAGCCATGCTTCCCACCAGCAGAGTGTCACCATTTCACCTTAGTGATTTTTATGTCCATGTGCCCCATAGAGTATATGGAAGAGGTGGCAGCCATACATATAATTCACCATTCAAACAATGCATCCACCCTCTTCCATAAATTTAGCTCCAAACTGCAATCCTGTAGAGGAGCATAAGGTAAAGGATGGGCCATGATGGTGGCAAGCAAAGGAGAGAGTTGTGGCCAGCAGCCATGCTCACCTTTGCTGCTTGACTGTCTGATGGGGGACAATGCCCCTGGGGGAAACAGCCCCAGAGGGTAAGACTGTGAGACTCTTGGGACAGTGAAAACCAGAAGGTGGGCATGGCCTCTGCCCTCTTTCTCTCATTCTGTGGTGGCTTTCCTCCAAGAAGGAAATATCAAGACTCTTGCAATTTGATTTACTCCTTTCAGAAACCTCAAACACAGGAAGTGTGTGCAAAATAAGAAATTTGGACTTTTACCCATTTCCTCCCATTCCCCTCTGCAGGGAAATAATTGTGCGGAGGCTGTTGCTGCTGGTGGCTATGGTAACAGAATAATTGACATACAGTCTGAAAGTCATAAACTTAATGAAACTATAGTTTTTATTGCACTTCCCCTTCATCTCTGATTAAATTGGATCTGCATAGTAAAAACATACTAAATTTCCATGTTTGTCAGTTTCTCTCCCCTGCCAATGGGAAGAAAGCTCTGTTGAGAGGGAACCCTGCCAGTGGGCTGGGAACATAGGGCTCTGGATTTTATTGGAGAAATGGTTTTTAACAATTGGTGCTGGCTGGCCCACAAAGCAAAGCAAACTTTTGAGAAATGGTTAGATTCTGGCTTCTTGAATATACAGCTGTTTCCCTCTGGCAGGTAGAGACTTTGTGGAGGTTTGGAAGGGTAATAGAGGAGGAAAGAAATGTCAACAAGGGACAGTGCAGCAAGGAGACATTGAGATTCAAGAGCTAGTTCCAGAGCTCTAGTCTGGTCCATACGTGTGTGAGATCTAGAGACAAGGAGAAGAATGGGTTAGAACGTCTGGTCCCTTCTTTCAACAAAAACAGACAAGAATGGAGACTGGGGATGAATCTGGACTTGCCAGACAGTAACCTGCTGTGTGACTGTGTTTCAAGCACTGTGCTAGATTTTTCAGGAATTTAAAGATCAATGCTACCAATACATAAGTGATAAGAGCTTTCACACCATTGGGGGTTCTGTGCAAACAACTACCAAATGAGAGGTAACATAATGAGATGACAAAGTGCGAAGAACATGTTGAGGAAGGAGCAGTTACTTCAAGCAAGAGTGCTCAAGAAGGTTTCATGGAGGTGTTGCCCTTGACCTCATACCTGCCAGAGGTCCAGCAAATGCTTTATTTCAAGGAGACTTCATTCTCTTGAATTTCATTTAGCTTTATTTCAGAGGAAAATAGAGCAAAACAGAGAGGAGGGCATAATAATGCAGTGTTTCCCGACTGGGGATGATTTTGCTTCCTACCCTCTTCCCAGAGACCTTGGGATATTTTTAAATAATCACAACTGGGGGAGGTACTACCAACCTCTAGTGAGTAGGGGCCAGGGATGCTGTTCAACATCCTACAGTGCACAGAACAGCCCCCTGCAACAAAGAACTGTCCAACCCAGAATTTCAATAGCAATGAAGTTGGGAAACCCTGGTATAATGAAAGAAGCATTGCTATTAACAAGCTACTGATGCCCTTGAAGAGCAGAAGGCAGGGAGTTCAGGATATTCTTCAGCTAAGTCCCTATCACTGCAGGACAGATGAGGGATGGTCAGGGTCAGGGTCATGCCAGATGAGAGAGACCAAACTTCTGCAGCCAAGGGTGAAACAAGGAGAAACCTGGATGCTCCCAGCTGAGGTGGGGAGCTGGAAAGGACTCACAGTTAGTACTGCTGACTTTACAGGCCTGTGCTCATGTGCCAGAGACACTGGAATTCCCTTTCCTCCCACCCCTTGCATTCACCTTTTCCTTAATCTTGTCTTCCTTTCTTGGATTACTTTCCCCCCCTATTCTCTGTTTTTCCAAAGATTAAGCAGAAGGTAGATAAGGATGATGTGTTTTAAGCCAGGAGTAGAGAGGTGAGATGGGGAAAGGGTTCAGTTCCAGGGCCTCTTGGCCCCATTTTAAGACCTTGCAGCAAAGGAGAGCTGCCATTCAGTTTCTCAAGTGAAAAAGAAAATGGGGAAGAAATGAAAAGACTAAACATGAAAGTGCTTATAATCCTTGAGCTGAGATCCCTGATTTTAATTTTTAACAAGTATTCAAGGTAGTTACCATCCATTGATGGATGAAGAAGTGAGGCCTCAAAGATATTAAAGAAATCGCCCTGGCTGGTGTAGCTCAGTGGATTGAGCACGGGCCTGCAAATCAGAGGATTGTGGTTTGATTCCCAGTCAGGGCACATGCCTGGGTTGCAGGCCAGTTCCTGGTTCCTGGCAGGGGACACCACAAGAGGCAACCATACATTGATATTTCTCTCCCTCTCTCCTTCCCTTCCCCTCTAAAGATAAATAAATAAAATCTTTTAAAAAAAGATATTAAAGAAATCTCCAAGAGCAACACAGCCAGCAAATGATTGTCTTGGCACCCTGTGATATAAATGAGCCAAAGGTGGCCCTATACCTTGGCTTCTAAGTTGTTTATTTCCTCACTGTAGTGAGACCTATTATCTCAAAAGCCCCGCTGGTGACAAACTCAAATGTTTACACATCTAATTGCTTTAAAAATAGCCCAAACAAGCAGATTTATAGCCATTTAAAGCTTACTCCTTTGCGTACCCCAGGAAATCCCACCCCACATCTCCTGTAAAAGTAAGCTCCCCACCCCAAGCCATGAAGACCTCAAGGAACCGTAGCCCTGAACCCAGGCCTTTCAGAGCTCTCTGACGCATGGATCCCCACTTTGCTGCTGAGTGACAACCCTAGACATAAGCACCTTTTGTGATCTTAACAGGGAGTTCCCAACCTCCTCCTCTTCTGATTCCTAAGCATCTGACCATCCATGCTGCAAAGAGGTTCCCTTCTTAAGTGACCCTGTCCAATATAGCTTGTCATGTGTTACTGTTCCTTGTGGCTGTACTTTTCCCTTGATGTGCCCCAAGCCCCCTACATGCTCCAAGTCAGATTATCAGATTCTGAACCTAGTAATGTTTCTCTCTATCCCACAGCTTTTACCCTAGTTTCCACCTTCTCAACAAATGTAGGTATACAGAAGACAGAGCATCCAAGCAATATTCCTAGAGAAGGACCAGGGCTTTGTCTGAACTCCAATACATTTGGCTCAGTTCCCCCAAACCTGGGAGAAGCCAGTGTCACTTAGAAAAATTAGAAAGTCCTTTTATAAAAACTTGTTACCATTAATATTATTGATGTTGTTATGGTCATTGCTGTGATATCCACATTCATCTGCTGAAAGGGAGAGAACAAGAGTAGTACCCAAGAGAGTTGATGATAATCATCATACTGTTAATAACTCCCATTCATTGAGCATTTCCTCTGTGCCAGGCACTTACTGTGCTGTCTCACCACAGCTCTATGAGGTCAGGGTCTGCAGAACCATACGGTGGCAATGTCACACCTCTAATTAGGCCATAGTGTCATCATGTACCTGGTTAAGATTCCCTCTCCTCCCTAGTTTCCCCATGTGTCCTATCAATTGACCACCTTACCTAAATCTCCTGATATAGTATAAGGGATTAACCCAAAAAATAGTTGATCCTGGCTTGGTTTCAGTCCTGGTTCACTAGCTGCCTGGTCACTGAGCTACTTCTGTCCTTCCCAGGACCAACCCAGCCACTCCTCTGACTGAAAGGGACTCTACTCGGGAAAGGAACCAAGGCCTGTTAGGGGACTGAAACCAAGGCTCAAAAACCCCTGAAGATTTGGAAGTTAGTGGGTATTCAAGGGAGTGCTGGACAGCTGTTATTTTCTAAATTTCAGCTCTAAAACATCTGCTATGTCTTCCCAACAAATTTCTTGCTTCAGGAAACTCAACACACAAAACAGTGGTTATGAATATTGTAGGCTGCATGGACTACTGAGGACCACAAGTCTTGGCATGGTCCCATCACTTTGAAATGACAGAAAGTACCTCCCAAGGGCAGCACTTGTTTGAAAGAAACTTCTCGCTCAAAGATGAGCTATGTTGAAGCCAATTCTAGGCAGGGCCAGGCAGTTAGTTCTGGGAGCTAAGGAGAAATTGGTGTCTAGGGTGTGGCTGAGGGTTGGTGGAAAGGGACTTACTGTGGGTCTCTTACTGTGGGTCTCAGCATCACCTCGATGCTGCCCAGGAAGTTGGAGGATAATAAAGCTCAGCCACAATGTCCTGTATCAAATTTCTAGACAAATGCCAGAAACAAAAATTGAGTCCTGTGATGATTATTGTGGCCCATTGCGGCTTGGGGTTTAGACAACTAGCCCTTCAGCCTTGGGTTTCGACTTTTGCCAAGGTACCATGAACACAGTTCCTGCCAAAAGATAAATAGTCTACATTATAATAATCCTGTTTTTACACTTTGTTGAATGTCAGGCTTTTTTCTGAGTGCCTTGCATGTATTTTTCACCTTTTAGGTCCTCACAACAACTCTATAAAGTAAAGCTTATTATCTTCATTTGACACTTCAGATGTGAGGAAATCAAAGCCCAAAGATGAAACAATCTGCTTACATGTCTTACTGGAGATGCATGGGAACCAGAGCTCATGTTCTTTACCTCACATATCATGCAACTTCAGGTCAGAGCCACATGAAATACTGCCTGACTTTTCATAGATATGGACAACTGACAAATAATAGAGAGGAAATATGGAGGATGTGAGCTGATCTATTTTCTATTTTCTCAAAACAAAATTCTGACATATAATAAAAGTAATATGTAAAGTATTAACCAACCATAACTTCTTTTAACATACCAGGGAAAATAGAACCCAGGAAAAACTTAAACAGAAAAATGTAGCCATGATGTAAGACCTTTTTAATAATTTTTTTAAAGATTTTATGTATTTTTTAGAGAGAGGAGAAGAGAGGGAAACATTGATGTGAGAGAAACATCAATTGGTTGCCCCTCACACCAGGCATGTGCTCCAACTAGGAATCAAACCAGTAGCCTTTCATTTTGCAGAAGCACATCAATCAAGATATTCCTTGCTAAATGTTGGTGAAATGTTTTTTGTTCCTCATCTAATCTTTTCTCTTACTGTGGTTCTGTAGCTAGCTGGCTTCAATCCTGTCTAGAAGACAGGACACTTTGGGACATTTGAAGCTTTCCAGTTTAAGTGAATAATTTCATGGATTTGGAAAAGTTTTGGGGTCAGATGTTATAGCTAATATTTACTCAACTTACCTTGTCTTACTAGTAAGAATTATTTAGGGTGCTAGTTCAACTACTAATTTCAGGCTTTGCTCTAGGCCTATTGAATCAGGATCTTCAAGAAGAGAAAAGCCTCACTCCATGGTCCTTAGTCATAATGAGATCCTTATACAGTTGTCCTGAAATGGGACTAAAGCTCCAGTGTGTCTTTAAGCCATTAGGTGATAACTATAAGCAGCTAGGGTTGGCCATGGGCTTAACCTCTCCACACTGATCTGTGGCTATTGAGATCCTCCTCAGTAATTATCCCCTGAGTAGTGGCTTTGCTCCCAGCATATGTCTGCCATGCTTTTTATTTCCAGAAAGGAGAATCTACAGGCCAGGAAATAAAACAGATGCATTTAGTCCTTGCATCGGTAATTGGAAATTCATGAGATCAGTACAAGTGTTCCCTCCCTGGGGAAGCAGTTGAAGGATGAGTGACAAAACAAGGAAGGGAGTGCAAAGGAAACTGCAGTGATGTGAAGGAAGATGCTGGTGAACCCTGGGAGATCAATTCCAAAGTGGGAAGAGTGGGAACTGTGGACAGGTCACAGGTACCATGAAGCAGAAGTCTGAGCTCAGCCACAGATCCCTAGATCTCTGTGTGCAGGGACATAGGGTGTGTGGCAGGGGAGGTCCAGGATGCTGCGGGGCAGTCTGGCCAGGGCAAAGAGCCAGTGATGGGTGATGGGGGCTCATATGCAGGAAATTTAGACCATTACATGGGATAAGAATCAGCAACTTCATTACAGGAAAAGAGGCTCGGTCTGGAGAATGAAACAGAAGTCAAGTGGATGGAATTTAAAGAAATGAAATATTGATCAAAGAATTCTTTAATGTTCTTTCTCTAAGGACAAGGTGCATTCTAAAATCTATGGAGTGGAAGAAAGTACTTTCATAGAAGGTCATGAGATAGAGAAGATTCTGGTTGGAGGTTTAGAGATCCCCAAACCACAGACCAAAAAGAATTTTCTATTGTCTACCTGTTACTCTCAAGATACGACTCAAAGCCTCCCTGCCAAAGGCTGCTCACTGAACCTTCCTTCCTGTTTAACCTGGAAGGTGTAAAACACAAACAAACAACAAGACCTGCTCACGCAGCACTTCTGGTCACCAAGTGTCTATGGCTTTTTCTCACAACAGGCAATTCTCCAATTTTCTGACAGCAATTTAACTCAGTTCAGAAGCTGTCTTTCTACAGTGAGCATAGACCCCACAGGTTAGGGGCTCAGTCTCAAGAGACTGACCCTACTTTGGACACCAATCACAAGTCAGGGTAGTCACCTGTACTTCCCACTAGCTATAAACCAGAGGTTTTTACCACCCCCTCCTAAGGTACAATAATTTGCTAGAGTGGCTCACAGAACTCAAGAAAACAGTTTACTTACTAGATTACTGGTTAATTTCACAGACTGTAAGTTGGGAACGGCCAAGTGGAGGAGATGCTTAGATCAGGCTCTGGGAGAAATGCAAAGCTTCCTGCCTTCTCTGTGTGTGCCCTTTTTTCAATGTCCATGCTCTCACCAACTTGGAAGCTCTCTGAAGCCCTTCACTGAGGATTTTTATAGAAGCTTTATTATATCAGCATGATTGTTTAAATTATTAGCTATTTGTGATTAAACTCAATCTCTAGCCCCTCTCCTTACTCAGAAGGTCGAGGTGAGGGAGGAACAAGGAGCTGAAAGTCCAACCTACTAATCATGTGTTTGGTTCCCCTGGCAACCAGACCCCAAGCTAAGGGGCTTTCCAAAAGTTACCTCATTAACCTAAACTTAGTGTGCCTGAAAGGAGCTTGTTATATATAACTAAAGATACCTTTATGACCCTTATCACTTACACATTTCCAAGGGTTTTAGGAGCTGTGTGTCAGGAATTCTGGGTAAAGACCAACATGTATTAATATATTTCTTAATATAAACCACAAAATCACAGGAGGCCACAGTGGGCAGGGTGTTCCCAGCATGCATGCATCCAGTGTGCACTCATCCATGTGTTCAAACACCTCACATCCCTCACCTTCTATTCTGTCCTCCTGCACCCTGCTTGGTCTGGACTATAGGTCTGCCTGGGCCAGGTCTATTTGCAGCTGTCCGTGAGCAGGCACCATCTTAGGACAGCATCCTCAAAGCCAGTATCTTCATTTCTCCAGGTGCCATTCATGTGGCTCCATTCTGCAACATGAGCACTAGCATCAGGGAATTTACATCCCATGTAAAAGATACCACATAACCTAGGCTTATTACTCATCACAGTGACATAGGAGACACTTCTCTTATAAAATAAAGCAAAGCCATTTGGGGAGAAATGATCTTCCCGAAGAATATTCATGAAAACCAGTGAGACAGACAATTCTCTGAGCCCCAGACACATCCAGTGCCCATCTCTTTGCCTTTTCTTCTGTTTGTTGCATGTGATAATCTGAGTACCTCTGGCCTCCTCCAAGGGCTGGAAGGGCCTGTCTCCAGGAAGCCCCAGCACATTCTTTCAGAACCATAAGAGGATTCCAGCATGTGTTCAGGCACTAATGAAGTCTCCTTGTGCAGAACTGAGCACATGTACAGATTGCCTGTGGGAGTAGATGTTCTCTCAGTGTCTGCTCTAAAGGTTGTTTCTGAGTTAATCATTCCAAGAGAGGAAAATGAATGGGGATTGCCTGAACCACATTGGAACTGAAACAGATTAGTTAACCAGGAATCACAGGACTCTGCAGGAAGGTGTTTTCTTTTGCTCTTTTTATCCCTAAGATCTGTGGGTAGCTTAGTGGACCAGTCAACTACTCTGCTGACAAACCTTTTCCCACCCTTGCACCTCCTCTGATTCTCCTGGATGGTCTCACTATGGCCACAGCTCCTAAGCTCTGGAAACATTACATGTGGCCCCCGTCCCCAAGGTATCAGTGACTTCCCATTGTTACTAGTCTTGGTTTCTCAGCTTTCCTATCCCCTGTGTAACCAATTCCTTGAATTATCTCTGCCTGTTATAAAGACCTCTAGTTCTTCCTTTTTCTTAGTTGATAAAGTTCTTAAATAATAGCTAACACTTTGGGAGCATTATTAAATGCTTTTGATTATTAATTCAGTTAATTCACATAACTTTTTTCATTGAGTACTACCATTATCCCCATCTCATAGATGTGGAGACTAAGTAATAGAGAGGTCACAGTATATTAGTGATGGAGCTGGCATTTAAGATGGGTTCCGAAGTGCATGCTTTGAACCAAAATTAAAAATGCAACAAACAAAACACACACACGTACAAATAAACAAATATATTTTGATGTACTGAATTTGTGAAGCAGGAGCTTATCAGGGTAAACAGTTCTCAAAAAGCAGTTCCAAGACCAACAACATTAGTATCACTAAAAACCTTGTTAAAAATGTAAACCCGAGGCTCTACCCTGACCTACAGGATCAGAAGTGGGAGAGAGAAGTGGGAGACATTGTCTTTTAACACAGCCTCCAGGGGATTCAGATGTGTTGTGAAGTTTAGGGGTCAATGCTTTATGGCATGATTCTATTCTTAGACATTGAGGTCCTAGAATAGTTTCTTGAGCCACTGTGATTCTCTCTCCAGAAACCAAGTAGTAGCTTATTTGCCTCCTTCTTACCTGTCCATGACCTCCTCTTCCATTTGGTAGGGCTTCTTCAAGTGTCTGAGCATATCCTTTCATCTTGGAGAAAATGCTGTGGTGGGCAGAAGAACAATCCCTCCAAGATGTCCCATCCTGATCTTGGAGATCTGTGAATGCGTTATGTTACCTTCACAGGGGCAATTAAGGTTGCTAATTGGATGATCTTAAAATGCCATCTGTGACAACATGGATAGACCTTGACAATATCATGCTAAGCAAAATAAGTCAGTAAGAAAAAACTAAGAACCATATGATTTCACTTATATGTGGGATATAAAACTAAAACTCATAGACACAGACAACAGCATGGTGGTTAGCAGAGGGAAGGGGGTGAAGGGTAGTAAGGGGCCAAAGGGGGTCAAATATATGATGATGAAAGATAATTTGACTTTGAGGGGTGGACACACAGTACAATATACAGGTCATGTATCATAGAAATATCCACTTGAAAACCTTATAACCTTATTAACCAGTCTCACGCCAATAAATTTAATAAAGAATAAAGGTGCTAAAAAGAAAGGAGTATCCTGGCTTTCCCTGATGTGTCCAAATGTAATTATGAGAGAGATTCGTATAAGGGGAAGAGCAAGGAAGATAAATCGGAAGTAGAGATATGGCTGGATTTGAAGATGAAGGAGAGGGCCACAAGCCAAGAAATTCAAGCATCCTCTAGAAGTTGGAGAAGGCAAGAAAATAGGTTCTCCCCTAGAGACTCTAGAAGGAACACAGTCCTGGCAAACCCTTGATTTTAGCCCAGGAAGTCCATTTTAAACGACTGACCTCCAGAACTATAAAATAACAAGTTTCTATTGTTTGAAGTCACTGAGCTCATGGTAACTTGTTATAGTGGCCACTGTAAACTAATGCATACTCCATAAAAGACATTCCAGGGAATATTTGACACTCACAGCTGTAGTCCTAACCTGCCTTTTCAACTCATTTTTCACATCTCTTCCTCTCTCAGTCTTATCCTAGTTTATAATACTTCCAAATCAGAGTCAACTTTCCACCTCTCCTCTTAGCCTAAATGCTGTCATCGTGTCATCTAGAACTTCTACACTATGACTAGTTATCTCCACTCGAACTTCAGTCTCCTCTTGAAACATTCCTTACCTGATGCTGGGCACTATCTGAAAGCCCTGGTGTCTCTGAAAGCCAATCAAGCAGAGCTTGTGTTTTCTTTCACAACCTAAAGCTTCAAGGTAAGGAAGCAGTGTCCATATTCTCCTAATTCACCATTGCCACCTCCAGACTATCTACTCCCCTCCCTCCTGCAGAATCTTTTTCTTATTTAAAGTTCATGTTACTTAGCTCTATCCCTCTCTCATCCTTCTCCTTCCTACCATCTATTAGCCTGCCCATCATTTATTGAAGATGTTAAGTCTTACACTTTTTATATCTACCATCTTCCCTGTCAACATTCTTATTGATAGAAGCATTTATGCCAATGACTCAGACAGTACCTTGCCCTCTCAGCTCCTTGATTCATCACCTCCAAACTCCATATCACCAACTTCGTTCCATGCTAACACCTATTCCTTGTCACCCTCAATAACCAAACCCCTCTTAAAATTAACTTTAAGAGTTTGACTCTATGGCCACTACTTCTAGGTCTTTTACTCTAGTATTCTCCCAATGCTACAACCCTTTGACTTCACTGTGACTTCCAAACTTCATTTTCACTTTTCTAATTGCTCAGCTACATTCCATGGCTCATTAATTTAATCACTTCTTTGCAAATATTCTCAGTCTCTTGATGCCCTGCCCCCTGCCCCCAACTCAATGCCTTGCCTACCTGGTAAACTCCAGTCCTGGCTGAACCCATCTATCTGCCTTTTACACACTGTCCCATGAGCACCTGAACTTTGGGTAAAAAAGTCACAGACTTAAAGATCATGGCTGTTATCTGCCTGATGCCTCTGTTTCCCTTCATTACTAAATCCCCTCCTTCCTACCCTGAGGTGGCTATCTCATGGTTTCCTTTTGTACTAACTTCCCCCACTCATCTTTCCCACACACTCAGCTGGTGATGTCCCCTCATGGTTACTGAATTATAAATTTAGGCCAGCAGATGGAAATGCTCTCAACTTTCCATCAGGAAACCTATGAGCCTTTATTTTCTCCATCTTCTCCTTTTCTCTCCTTGTGTAATGAAAGAGCAGTTCGCCACTAGCCCAAACAAATCCTTCCACTGATGTCCCCAGTGCCATTCCCTTCTGCTTACTCAAAGAACTTGTTGCTTTGGTTTTCCTTCCTCTGTCCTACATCACAGAACTTTCTGGAGGGACATCCATAGCTTTAAATGCTTCTATTAGGAATGAAGAAAGGTCTAAAATCAATTATCTAAGTGTTCACTTTCAGAAATTAGATAAAAACTAGAAAAATTGACTGAAAATAAATCAAAATCAATAGTTGAGATAAGAGCAAGATTCAGTAAAATTGGGAACAATCAACAAAGCCAAAAGTTAGTTCTTTTGACCAAAAGATTAGCAAAACTGATAAATCCCAAGCAAAACTGATAAAGAAATAAAGGGAAAGAACACAAATGATCAATATCAGAAATGAAAAAGTTATCATTACAGATTGTGTTTATCAAACGATTAGAAAGGAAAACCAAGAAAAATTTTATGTCAACAAAATTTACAATGTAAATGAAATGGGCCAGTTCCCTGAAAAACATACAAAAATAACCTTATATCAATTAAAAAAACTTTAAACTGATTATCAAAAACCTCACCACAAAGAAAACTTCAGGCCCAAGTGGTTTCAGTGGAGAATTTTATCAAATGTTCAAGGAAGATTTGGTGTTATTCAGCATCAGGTTTACACAACCTATTTCAGAAAGTAAAGGAGGGATGAACTACAATAGAGGATACAAAGGAGCAAATAGAGTCAGACACTAGAAAAATATGGGTTTATGATTCTGTTTAAGTTCTAAAATAAATAAAACTAATTTATTGAGAGATTAACTGGAACATGATGTTAGAAACTAGTGTACATTCTAGAATATAGGAATAGGTTACATGAAGGTCAAAATTATACAATATGCATTTCAAAAAGAATAAATTTAATAAATAAATAAGAGGGGATAGAGAGTAGATGGAGGTAGAGATGGACCAGACAGGCAGAAATGGGTTGTTGGAGTTGGGTGATGGGTGAATTGGGGTTTATTGCTGTATTCTGTATGCATTGTATGTGCATTAAATTCTCTATAATAAAAAGTTTAAAATGGAGTAGTCACAAAGTTTGACTTATAAAGTGAAATATTATATTTGTATATCACACTATTTCAAACCTGCATGCTTCAGGTTTTCACAAAATGATGTACATTTACATTTCCTTCCAATCTTATTTTTTAAATTGTTTTAACCTGTACTGAAAATGCAATTTTGCACCCAGCTTTCCTAGTCACATGATGCCATAAGCATCTATGCACAGTTTTACAGTCTTGTAATGGCTACTCCTCTAGCTTCTTAATACTGAAACTCAGATTTTATTTCATTATTTTACCTACATTGAATGTTAGTATTACTCAGAATAATATAGCTCGAGTGCATCCCTCAGGAACACACATTTAACTAGTTATGTTCTTTATGCCCATCTTATACTAAGGATTTAAGTTAGCCTAAAAAGACACACAAAATACAACAAGATAAAATAAATTCAAAACAGAATACAAAAAAAGGTCGATGATAAAGTTAAATTAAGGATATTTAAGGAAGAAGAATCAAACACTAATATTTACTAAAGTGAATTTCAACAAACCAAACTCAGAACATCTAACTTTGAGCAATGATGCTTCCTGTGTTTATTGGTTGGGGCTGAGGTGGAGAAAGCTCAAAGATTAACTAGCTGGTGTACAAAAGGGGGACCAGAAAAAAGACCTTCCTATAAGAAATTGCTATCTTTGAGTCAGTAAAAAGTTAGGGAACATCCACACATCTGATAACTTTAGAAGAGTTAATGATTTCAGGAATATTTTAGAATAGTTTTTAATCTTAGAATAGCTGAGAGGCAGGGGAAAAGAATGGGTGTAAGTCTCCACTCTGCTGCTTTGCAGCCAGTTATCTTGAGAAAATGACTATATCTCTCTCATTCTTCTTGTTGCCTTAATAAAACTGAGGGCAATAAACATCTACCTTATAGTACTGTTGTGAAGATTTAATGCAGATTCAACAAATACTGATGAGACACACTGGTGGCAGGCACCATTCCAGCCCTATAGGAAGGGATGGCAGTTAAGTTTCCATTCTTATAAAGTTGACCTTTAGTGAGGGTGAAAACATAGGGCAGAGAAATGAATAAGTAATGCAATTTCAGGTACTAATTCTTTTATTTAAGCAAATAATGCTCATAATAGGACTAGTATAAAATGCATAAAATATGCATTTTATCAGATATCAATCAAGAAATTCATCTGGGAGAAGATTCTTTGACATTTATTTATTTATAAATATTTTATTTATTTATTTTTTGAGAGAAGGAAAGGGAGAGAGAGAAGAGAAACATCAATGTGTGGTCACCTCTTGAGCACCCCCTACTGGGAACCTGGCCAGCAACACAGGCCTGTGCCCTGACTGGGAATCAAACCAGACCCTTTGATTCACAGGCTGGCACTCAATCCACTGAGCCACACCAACCAAAGCAAGATTTTTTTTTAAAGGACCTGAAAGACAAAAAGAAAGGTAATAGGGAAGAATCATTTATGCAAATGGAACATCAACACTGAGTTTTGTGTTTTAAGAGAAAGCAAAAATCCAGCATGGCTGGAAATGAGGGAGTGTGGGTGCCAGTGGAAACAGAAAAGATTGGAAAAGTGAAAGAGGCCAAAGCTCATAGCAACACAAGAAGCAGCCTGGATTTTATCCCATAGTAAAGGCACGGCATTGGAGGATTTGACCAGTGGAATCTGGTGATCTGATTGATGTTTCCAAGCCACTGTGTGGAAGATGGATTGTAGAGGGGCAAAAGTAGAGGCAGGGAGACCTGCTGGGAGGCTATTACTTATGGGTGCTCAGTATTGTTCCTGACATAAAACAAGGCAATGCATCATGAGTCAAGTCAGCTTGGAAGGTTTTGTAAACTATTCCTTTGTGGACAAAAGAAGAGGGCCCTTGGAGGAAAGGGTCTGTTTTTGTTTGTTTCTTCCACCCTTCCTCTGATTTCTCCCAGCCCCTACCTTCTGCTTTTGAAAGCAGTTTTTACGGTCATTGATCATGGTTGCATAAACCACCTTACTATAAGCCACTATGTTGGTGTTGGCTGAGCAGAAACAGAAAGACCCTAGGCCTTATCAAGTTGGCCAAGCAGCCTAACTCATCCTAGGTTCTCACCTGCAAACCCTGTACTCTGTGGGATAACCAAATATCTCTATGTATCATCCTCTATGGACTAGGTGTTCTGTTACTTGCAGCCAAAGGCACTCCTAACTGACAGAGCCCCTTTATCCTTTCTTACTAGATCCATGCAGAATTTGGCCTCATCAGCTTTAAGGGCTGGACTAAGTTCTTCCTCCAGGCTGTTTTTTTTTTGTTCATTTTCCTTTTTCAATAATAAAGTTAAGATTTTCCTATATAAATTGCACTATATTTGTCATACAGAGAAGCAATCACTCCACTCTTTAGAAACATCAAGAAAGGTATCATTGAACTTGCTACTTAAGGTAACAATCAGTTCTGAACAAATAATGAGTTCTTCCATGGATGCCATAAGGTTTAAGTAATCATGAAACAAAACCAATGTCCTGACATCCCAAATTTGCAGTGGCAGGAAAACATGAATATACAAATAAGTTACATCCAGTTTTTAAGGAATTAAATTAAAACAGACCGAAAAGAAAACATATATTACATATGAACCAAGAAACCCCCCCAAATTACAAAGATAAGGCTTGCCAATTTGTAGTAACTCTTTGCAAAAGTTCCAAGGTTTGTTTACTGACAGCTGGCACAATGAAGATTTAAAACTCTGAATAGAAGGGAGGAGGTGGTTTCCATCTGTGTCATCACCTGATCCTGCCGATTTCAACTGCCAAGACTTACTCCAAGGAGCAGGTATGTTTGACTTTTCATTTAAAAAAATAGCTTATTATAGGGTCTTTCAAACCCTGAGAGCAGAAAGTAATATAACATACATCCATACTCTCTGCTGATATTTGACAAATGCTCACATTTTGTTATTTGCTTTGGATTTAAAAAATTAAAATTTACAGAAACTATAGAATATTTGTACCCCACACAATCCTGCCTCCTTATTTACTTAATTTGTATTTCATGGTGCATGTCCTTGAAAACTTAGACCACCTACACCCCTCAAACTTCATCTATATTAAGAAAGCTGCTACATAGATGTCTGTCTTCAAAACATACTTTGGTTAGTAGACTCAGCAGTGCCTTGGCTGCCTAGACAATACCCTGGGTTCCTCCTAATGCTTGATAATCCACATTTTGCATTATGGCCCAAACCATTAACACTACACCTTTCTTCCTTTGTCTCAGCGACCTTTCAATTAACTGTAGATCTTACAAGTTTCAAGTGACATATAAGATTCCTGGAAACAGTGCCTGAGGCAACTCTCAAGGCTATTTAAGATTCTGATCAACAGTTCCATTGTTCTAATCCCTGGAGGAGAGGGGGCTCCAGGGGAGGAGGGAGGGAGGCGGGGCATTCCACTACAGCAACCAACTCTCCTCAGAAACGTTTTACTTCTTTTAAAGTATGAAGTAAAGCACGCTCATTATACCCCATTTAAGCATACCGCTCATTTATTATAAAAGGATATGACTCAAACAACCAGATGGAAGAGATCATAGACAAAGGTGTGAGGAAACTGCTCAGGGCTTCCATGCCCTCTCTGAGCTTGTCACTCTTTCAAATGTCCATGTGCTCACCAACTTGGAAACTCTCCAAACCCCTTACATTTTTATGGAGGCTTCATCACCTAGGCATGATTGATTAAATAACTGACTTGGTAATTAAACTTAATCCCTCTCCTCTCACTACAGGTCAGTGGTGAAAAGCCTGGTGTTCCAACCTTCTGATCAACTGGTGAGCCTCATCCTTAAATTACCTAGTAGCTTTTCAGAAGTCACCACAATGATATAACAAAAAGCACCTTTATCGTTGTCATCACTTAAAATCTTCCCAGGGTTTTAGGAGCTTAGCTCTCTCTTCTGTTCCCAATCCTAGCTCTCAAAGTGCCTGTCCTGGCCACAGCCATATATAAAACTTTCCCAGAAGCAGAATTTGGACGTTTACAAGCTTAGCAAGTTATAAAGATTTTAGCTTTCCCGTGATATAAACGTCCAATGAGTGTTCTTCCACTGTCTATAAGAGATATGATTCTTCCAAGTCCTGATTTGGGAGAACTGACTTCCTCTTAAAAACCTGAAATCAATACTTTCCAATTTCTGAATCTACTAGTCCAACAGGTTTTTATTAGTTTGGCATTTCCTTGGATCAGCCTGACTCCCTCACCCTTTTTTGGGGGTAGTGTAGTCGTTCTTTTTGGTATTGCTTATAGGTGTCTTTCACTCTTAGCTCAACTGAATACTTAACAAAGAAAAGGGTCTCTTACTTCAGGACACCTTGTACTTAAAGCAAATTCATCCTATAGGACCTGAGGTATCAAAAAGTAGCCTCTACCAGCAAGTGATGCTTCTACCACCCAGCACTCTAGGAGCTGAGCCTTGCTCAATTCAAAGAGGAGATGAGAAGCAAAATTCTGAGGACAGAATTTTGAAGAGTGAGTGAAGAGTGAGGAGCAAAGATTCCTCAGGTTACAATGACAGGCTCATCTGAATTCACACAGGACTTCCCTAGTTTTAGTACTGACAGTCCAGCACCCTGGTAAACCTACTTGTCCTGAGTAAACCAGAAAGGTTGATCATCCTACCATATGTAAAAAAGATTCTTTTTATTATTATTTTATAGATTTTTATTTATTTATTTTTAGAGAGGGAAAGGGAGGGAGAAAGAGAGAGAGAGAAACATCAATGTGTGGTTGCCTCTCATGTGGCCCCCACTGGGAAACTGGCCCACAACCCAGGCATGTGCCCTGACTGGGAATCGAACCAGTGACCCTTTGGTTCACAGCCTGCGCTCAATCCACTGAGCCACACCAGCCAGGGCAAGATTCTTAATCTTATTGCAGGTATCTGATAAAAAGGGAATCTTCAAATTTGAGGTTTTGCAAAAGCTAAGGTTACCAGCTATTGCATAATGGGTCACAGAGAATTGGGGTTCAATCTGAGAACTAAAGGATGATTTGAAGTCATAAAGGCAAACAACAGGAGTGGCAGTGTGAGAACACCTTACATTGTCACCCCAAATTCATCTTTTGGTAAGTGTTCAACAGAGGGGGTAAAAAGGAGAGCCCTGGAACTTGTCACTACATATTATGACATAGCTCCATTAACTAACAGTGTGTTTGGTTAAGTTTATCTGCATCAAAATAACACAATCAAAGCTATGTTGCATCTTTTGCCGGGATAATGCATTTTATCTTTTAGTTCCTTCATTTTCTAGACCGGAACTCATTCAATAAAAGCATGAGGTTTGTTTTGCAAGGTGATCCAATTCTGATTCTCAGTAATCTTTAATTTCTTGATCAAAAGCTCACAACTAATTTTAACATCATGAATAAATTACATTTAAATATTCCATTACATTTAATATTTCAAGGAGAAAATCTATTTTGAAGAATTTAGTATCTCCCATTTAAAAAAAAATCAGGTCAGCATTTGCCCATTCTCAGCATTCTGTCACCCTACCTATGCTTCATATTTTTTCACAGAAAGCATTGATTCTTCAGTAATGTCTGCACATCCCTTTGGTTTCATGGCTACAGTGTGTAAGCTCCAGGCCCTCAGATTCCTTGAGACTGGCAGGGAGTCCTCTAACTAGCTTCCTTCCTAGCTGGGACTTTGATAGTTTCATACTCACGGTTAGTCTAGCCTTCTTGATTTGAAGATAATATCTCTAATGGAGAAGAAAGGAACAAAACACAACAAAATAGAAGTTAAATAGCCTTTTCCCTGTCATCTCTTAAGATAATAGCATTTGTCCTCAAGCAGTCTGACTAAATGTAATTAAGACAAACTTTGAATTCATTTGAATGACTTATATTTTTGGTGATATATTTTCATTTTTCAGCTCTTTTGAAACACAGGCTTAGATTTGCCCCAGAAATTGGACTGAGAAAAATAAAAATGTGTTAGTAAGGGAATGGCAGAAATTACTCATAAATTTGAAGAAAATTAATTCTTTGTGGGCTGATTATACATTTTTGGGGGGGGTGAAAAAGTAGGTTTACAGTTACGAGTACACAAAACAGTTTATTCGTTTATTATATTAATTATTGCATTAGTTTCCATATGAACAACTATAAACCTACTTTTGCTCCACCTCTGTATATGTATATCAAGCCAAAATAAATAATTTCAAGATGAGGAATTCAATTAATCAAAAAAATGTGTCCACCCCACTACAATCTGCACCTTGGCAGGTTGAGTGACTTTGATTTGCACATAGGGCAAATTGTGGATTTACCAGTGGACAGTAAATTTAGTTCAATTAGCCAATTCTCCTGAGGAACCCCAGAGATGCAGTTAATTCATCTCTTGGCTTTTTATCTTCCTGAGTAGATATTTAAGAATGAGCACCTGGGCCATGCATTCCCTAAGCCTGTGCATATTTACTCTTTTCCCTTGGGAATGGTGGTTTTCCTGAAAAGGGTGTTGCTGAGCGACATTGAAGTTTTCTAAACATTTCTTCATTATTTTCTGGCATTTAGCATTGAAGAAAAACCTGAGGTTGGCCCCATTTTTCTTTGCAAGTGATCTATTCATTCTATCTGGATGATGGTAAAATTTTTTATTCTTGAAATAATATCCTCATTGAAATATGACTGGTTTCTTTTTGTTAATTTTGCCTAAGAGTTAGGGAATTCTTTTAATGAAGACATTCAGATCTTGCCTAAATTCTAGAAATTTTTATATGTCTTTGTAATGTTTGTGTTCCTTTTGTTTTGTTCTCTTCTTCAGAAATGCTGAATGTATATATTGTTGAATCTCCAGTGTCTACCCTTCATCCATCATATCATTTCCGATCACGCCCATCTCTCTGTTCTCTTTCTCTGAATTGTGGGTGATTTTATAAAAAATATCTACATTATATAAGTCAATTTTTGCAGCTTTGATAATTTTATTGTCTTATAACTTCTATTATAAACTATAAAGTGAAATTATTTTAACTCTACCTTTTTGTTTAAGTTCCTCATATCACTTTTCTTCTTAACATATTATCTTGTCATCTCATTTTCACTGATTCCACTTTAAAAAATTCTGGGTAGCTTTAGTCTAAACTTTTTTCAGATTCTCCCGGTAAGTACATCAATGATTCCTCAGGTATTGTTTTCATGAATTTTATTTCCTTCTTTAGTGTTTTAAATATTAAAATAAGTTACGTGTTATTCTTTAGTGTTTCTTCAATTTATTCAGATCTACCCAGACAGATGGTTTCACTATTGGATGGGTGGAGGGCCTATGAACCACTTTTTATTTCCCTGGGTCCTGCTAGTCTGTGTCAGCAGTTCAGTTTTACAGTGCTCTGAGAGGAGCAGGAAAGGGAGCTGAGGCCACAGCAGTCTCATCAGGAGAGTTGACTTGCATGTCTTATTTTCTTTGTGCTCATCAAAACTATAGCACTGTGGACAAGCTTTCTCCATAATATTTTAAAAATGTTTTATTTATTTATCTTTAGAGGGGAAGGAAAGGAGAGAGGAAGAGAAACATCAATGTATGGTTGCCTCTCGTGAGTCCCCTGCTGGGAACTGGCCTGCAACCCAGGCATGTGCCCTGACTGGGAATTGAACCTCGATCCTTTGGTTTGCAGGCCCCACTCAATCCACTGAGCTATGCCATCCAGGGCCATAATATTTTTGTTTTCATGAGCTTCATTATGTGTACACCTCATGCTTTATCTCCTTTTTGCCCCTTGAAGGGTGGGGTATGTGGCATTGTCCCTATGATTCTGCAAACACCATCTCAGTTTTAAGTGATCCAATTGGTTTAGCTAAAAGCTGTTTCTATAATTTTCTCACCAGCTCAAGTTGAAGAAATGGCTGTCAAGAGAGTAATCCCCAAAGATCTCCTCGTTTGCTTTTCTTCAGACTTCACCTATCACAATAGTGGATGTTTCCCTGTTCCCTTCCCTCCCACCCATTGCCACATCCATCAGAGAAAGCCTAAGACATGTCAGAGAATACACTATACAACGAGCTTTTTTTCCAACACACTAGCATGGTCTGGGGATGTGCTTAACACAATGGGGCAGCCCCCAGCTCTCCCACGATTTCTCCAGGTGTTCTAATTCATGGAATTCAGTTGGATTTGTCTGAGTTTCTGTGTCTATTTTTCACAAGACTTCACAGCCTTCTCAGGCAGAAAAGTTACCTGCTCATTCCCAGTGACCTTTTTGAGTTCAGTAGAAAGTGCTCTGTATCCATAAGTAACTATATATAATTGGTTGTCACCAAAAGTGGTTGATACCATGCCCTTGTTTCTGCCCAGAGAAAGATTTTAAAGTTTTTCTTTTGTTAGTACTTCCTTTTGGTCAGTTTCTAGGACAGAAGTTTAGTTACTCATTTTCGATTCACTCATTCATTTTATAAATATTTCCTAAGGGCTTAATATGAAGAATTACAGTCAACCAGAGACTATGTTGTCTCGAACAATCATCTTTCAGTTCCAAACCCTACCCTTTGTGATTCTAGGTCTTGAACTCTACAAACCAATCCCCTTTCTGCAGTGGGTACCCTAGCAGACTCTGCAGCAGGGGTGCTAGAGAAAGCCTGGAAGGATGGAGAGGGTACCAGCTTCCTCCTGCTTGCTGCTCTCTCTCTCTCTCTCTGTCAGCCTTGCCACACAGGGCCTTTACCTTGACAATGACAGCTAGTTCCAGTTTCCAGTTCTTGCTCCACACTCCCAAAAGCAGCCTTATTACCTCTTTACCATCACACCACCCACCAACCTGTGCACCCATGCCTCTGGGTCCTGGCTCTGCAGGGCCCCTCCTCCCAGTTGCTGCACATTGGCATTGGCTAGCCAATGTCCTTTTCTTAGAGACCTGGCTCCCACTTCTGCAGGCCCCTCCTCAAGGCCTTCAGGTTTTAGGCCCTCAACCTTTTTCTTTCATTCCCCATGCCCTATGGATGGTAGCTGCTTCCAGTGTTCCTGTTCCTGTGTCACCTTAGTGTGCCCCCTTAGTATGCCCCCTTTCCATTTTCAGGTCTTTAATACCTATTTTTCTGACTCCCTGTATTAAAATTATTAAAATTACTGGTGTTGAGTCTGTTTGTCTCACTAGATCATGGCTGAACTAAAAATACAGCAAGGCTTCACAGAACTTGTCTGTATCAGTCTAGTAAAAGATACAGATATGTAAACCAATAAATACAGGACAAGATGTGCTTTGGTAAAATAAATTTGGAGTGCACCAGAGGCACCAAAAAGGGGACACTAACACATACTTTAGGAGTGCCATGAACTATTTCACAGATGAAGTAGCATCTAACTGAAATCTGAGGGTAGATAGGAGTTATTTAGGGAATGAATAGAGGCAGAAAGAGTGTTCTGAGAAAAGTCCCAAGTCACAGAAAACATGGAATGTTTGAGTCCCATGGGCAAGGAAAACATGGCATAGTTGAGACTGAGAGGTAAGAGAGCACTTGGGGTGATTTGAAAGTTTTCCTGTGTTGCCAAAACACACTGCATGAGGTTGAGAGCATGGCAGGAGATAAATCTGGTATGTTAAATAAATTTCAGACCAGGAATAACCCTATTGCAAGCCACTGTAAAAAATTTAGAGGCAATTTGGAGCCATTGAAGGGTTTCAGGCAAAGAAATGACTTGATTAAATTTGTATTTTAGGAGGATGGATGAGAAGGAGACATGAGTGGAGTCAGGGAGACTAGAGAGGAGATTGCTCCATTTATCCAAAGAAAAAATGTCAGTGGAGTAAGATAGGATAGAAGAGGTGGGGATACAGGAAAGAAAATAGGTTGAAGTGACACAATGAACTTAGGACTCAGGTCTTGTTTGGACAAGGTAGGTCAGGCAGAGAGAAGAGTCAAGGATTCATTTTTTCAATGAATCTCCCTTCAGAAAAAACTGTAGGGATGCATCAATGAACAGATGACATGCAGACCTTTTGGCTTGGAGAACTTAGTGGAGGATAGGGTTCTGTTCACTGAGTGAAAAGTATCTCTGATGTCAGATGAGATCCTCCTGTGAAATTTGTTCCTCCTTCTAATAGCTCCATAGCCCATAAGACTCTGGAGAATCTCCCAAAGTGTGTTATAATTCTTAGGGACATGCCCTCTGCTATTCCCAAGTTTTTCCACCTTGAATGTTGTCTCAGCTCTTCCCTATGTTGAATAAGATAAGAATTTTTATACTTCTTTGAATAGCTACAAAGTAATATATTCTCCCAAAATCTTTATTGAGCAAGGAAGATATTACCGAAGGTTGTGTAGATGAGGGTTTGTGTTACTCATCCTACAATAGATAGTTTTTAAAGCCCTGTTAAGTATTTTAGTTTAACTTAGCATCATCATTAAACAAGTCTTTATCACTCATCCTTGTTTTTCCCACTACACTTCCCACAATGTTCATCTTCCTGGATTCCATACCCAAACCCCCCAGGCAAGAACAACTTTACTCTTCCTTCTATCAAAATAAATTGAGTTTTATTTCAAGCTTTTATCTCAACACTTGCATAACAGACTCAACTCCATGATGGTGATTACTCCTTCAACCCTTCCTAGAAAGCACCTGTAGTGATAAATAACCATTTCCCTCATCATTATTGAAGAAATCCAAGAGGAGCAGTAGTTATGCAAGGACAGTGGGTCAGCCTGAAGGGCATGTGGGAAGCCCAAGCAAAGACATCAGTGTATAATTGGGTTTGAGATCCGAAGCTCAGGAGAGTGATCTGGGCTGGCAAGATAGACTTAGAATTCATGGCAACTGAAGCCTTCATACACCATTTTTTCATAATACCTTCCACCCTTATCCTTCTTCCTTTTAAATAGTATTTGGTAGAGATGAGGTTTTTTTCCATTTGTTTGTTTGTTTTACCATTTGTCCTCTCTTCCTTCAATCCACTGCAATATACCTGCTCTGCAGTCAGCTGTGACCACAGGACTGAGCCTGCTATTGTGTGCAAGCTAGACATTGCTTCCAAGCCTGGTCCCTAAAAATCTATTATGCCAGTTCTCAATGTTCTTTGCACTTCTGTCAGCTTGAGGCAGACAAACATATAACCTTGAAACCCACATGCTGAAATTAGTAGAATCACAACTTGGAAGGAATTTGGGTGCCATTGCATCCATATGATGCACCTGCCAATTAGGGGCACCCACATCAAACTTTATCTGAGTGCAAAATAAACTTGTATTAAGCCACAGATAGCCAACTGCTTGTCTGATAGAAAACCTAAAGTTACCTCAACTTACTGACCATATGAGATGGGTTACATGTAATTATAGCTGTTTCTAAAAGAGAGAAAAAGACCTAGGTCAGACCAATTCAAGGGGCATGCAAGGGGTTAGATGGAGGGAGAGAAACACTACATTAACAAAACTTAATAGGAGAATAGCAGGGACACAGAAGAATACTGGGTCTTAATAATTTATCCATTTGACATTTCATGAATATTATGAGCAAACAAATATGCTATACTTTATGGTAAACAAAAATATCACAGACTAAAAATCTAGTTAGAAAGACATAAATCTCAATATAAAAATAAATTATTAATTTATATATATATGTATGTTATTACATACATTTATCAAAGTATCATTTCAATGTAATAGTCAACTAAGCCCTGAATGTTAATAGAACTTCATTATCTGAGCTAACATTACTTTCTCTATAGTCTGCCTCTTCAAATAATTGAAAGTCCCATATTTGATTTTTTCTAAAAATGTATTTCACCCTCCAGAATTGTTACCCATTAAAAATAAATCAAGTGGATATTAAATATACATTCATGTTATGTATTATCTTATAATTAAGATATAAGTATCTTTTAGAGGTATAGGCAATATAATATCACAGATCCATAATTTATACACAAAGTTTGAGCAGCTAAATTTATTTCCAGGCAAAAAGACATAGGCATATGATTAAAGTCTGAGGCTTCATCCAAGTCAAGAAGTGTGAAGGTGGCATTACAAAAGGGCCTCAAGGCAAAGGTAATTAATATCACTGCAAAGTAGACCTAGACAGTGGAGACTCCTTGCCCAATTGAGTCTTGAATAAATCCTTTAAGGTATTTTGGGGAAGATCTTCCAGATGGGGGGCTGGACACTCCCTGAAGAAAGAATCAGGAGGAAGGTGTGGTGGGTGTTACTGATTTAATTGGAAACTCACCGGATATGCAAATTATCTCCCTGTACAAATGGTATCTCCTGTTCTCATTCCAGGCTCAATTGCCCTTGTCTGTGAGCTTCTCAG
Source organism: Sturnira hondurensis (assembly GCF_014824575.4). Classification (NCBI taxonomy): domain Eukaryota; kingdom Metazoa; phylum Chordata; class Mammalia; order Chiroptera; family Phyllostomidae; genus Sturnira; species Sturnira hondurensis. The sequence continues at coordinate 1,962,301 of NW_028092466.1, read as the reverse complement.
GCAAGATGTTGCTGGCCTCCAAATGATAGAGTACGTCATCCTCTCCTGGAATGAGTGCTCTATGATAGGTAGGATATTTGTGTCTGGTTCTATCTTTACAGCTTCCCTGTCAAATGACTGGGGATATGAGATGTGAGGATCTGGATGCTTAGTATGTAAAGTGTGTTTGCTAACCTCTTAAAACCTAAGAGCCTGCATCTGATGATTCATTATGAAACCTGCCGGCTTTAAGACCTCTATTTCAGTGATCCAGAATTTGGAGAGTGTGCCGCCAGCTACCTGAGACAGTATTCTGCTATTAAATATCCATGAAGGGATCCACTCTGTTAAAGATGGTCAAAGGCCAAGGTCTGAAGCTTGGCTGCCCTTGCACTCAGATAATGAATACTTTTATTGACAGCATGGATATTCCAAAAAATAAAATGAAGAGAAACTGTGATTATCTTACCAATTGCTATAAAAATTTGATCTAGTGAAATTCGGCTCCTTCCTGGGAAAATGATTGGTAACATCCTTGTTGGGAGTAGACACTGAGCCTGATGAGCCTACTGGGGCAGGTGTCCATCAGCCTGCAGTAGATACTATGGCAACCGACCCAGGTCCCCTCTCCAAAGTCAACATTTCCATCCCCAAGCTGCTAGGAATATCATCTACTAATCTAACTGAAAATGGCCTTTGGTTGCAGGGACATACTTTGCACATGGTTACACCCCTTCCAAGGGGAAAACCCACAGTCAATGACTGGCTGGTAAGAGAATGCAAATCCCCAGTCCCTTGTACAATTTGGGAAAAGCAGGAAGGAGCACCCAACTCCATGATTCCCCATGAGATCTGTTGAGACTCCAGTTGCAAACACAGTGTAGGCCTACTTCTCCTTTTGTTCAATTCTATTTTCTCACTTTTTTTGTATCTTCTAAGAGGACTGCCTTAAAAACTTGTGTGTAGTTCTGTCTCAGAGTTTGTATCTGGGAAACCCAATCTAAGAAAAAGGCTGAAGCTTCAGCATAAGAGGTAAGTCACTCTGCTCTATGAAAGGGAACTATGAGCCCAGGGAGGTGGGGGCAATGGAGAGAAGGAGTTATGGAGAAGAAAGATGTGAGTAAGGGGGCAGAATGTGGGTGCAATGGAACATTACTGCTTTTTATGACTCCCTAAGCTTTCAGTTAAGTCTGTGAAAATCATAAAATGTTAAGGCTGATTAGATTTCTTGTGGGAATGATAAGGAGACTGATTTCTGTATCCTGCTAACACAGGAGTAAAACAGATGGCTTGCTCAGTTGCTCAGGCAGGGGGGACCCCAGTCAGGATTTGTATTTCACTTTGAGACACCCATCTGAATAGCTCAGATTAAGGTGCAACCTCCTACTTTATCTCAAATTAATTTCCTATCCTAGAACACACCAGCGCTGTATGTTCACTGTGTACGTTAAACTTTTGGACACATGGTAGGGGAATATAAAGATATGATGCCAAGGCCAGCCCTTTAGAACATGGAAAAGGTGCAAACCAGCTGCGGAACAGCAAAGTGCTCATGTGTGTATTGTTAAGGGATTAAGACAAACCTTCTAGGTGGGTGCCCAGAATTTCTATGTCACTGGGAAGCCCCATGAACAAGCACAACTTACTGGAATTGTGTTTATGTCAGAGTCTCAGCCAGAAACAGAACTCATTGCAGATGGTTCAAATGAAAAGAAATACATGAAACAACCACTTACAGAGGGGCAGGCTAGATAGATTTTGGGGACAGAGGAGAGATGATCAGTTACCCAGGGACCAGCAACAGGATGAAGCTGTGGCCACCGCCCTTTTGCCCCTCTGGGCCAAGGCACCCTCAGGAGGAGAGATGGACCCCATAGGAGCTAAAGCAGTGGAGGGGACTGATGCTGAGGGGAAAAGGAAGAGACATACCTCAACCCTTCTCCCCTCCAATTTTCAGTCTCCTGCCAATACTTCCTATTGGTTGGACACAATCAGAAGCCATCTGGAAAAAGAGCCTGGGGAAGAGCAGAGCAGAGAAAGGTGAAGAATGAATTTGTCGGAGGTTGAGGGAGAGGAATTGGCAGATGGAAAATAATCACATGTGCTGCTGTTTGGTATAAAGTCCTGCTTAAAAAAAAAAAAAAAAAAAACAACCCTCAGTTGTCTTAAGTACGTGGGTTTGGAACAAATTGTTCCAGCAGGCACATGTTAGGAAAGATTGGTTGGCAGGAAATTAAACTCAGAAGGAGGTCCACACAAGGTCCCTGGTCCAACCCAGGAGAGTGGGCTTGAACAGAACACCCGGAGCAGGCAGCATAGTGGGTTTGCATCCAGGCTGCGATATCCCATGTGACATGTCTGCATCTCACTCTCTGTCATTTCCAGGTTAGTCAACAGCTCTGTTAGAATGGGCCATAAAGGGTTCTCCTGGCATGCCCCTACCACTGGCTCACTGCCCCCATTACTGTGGTTGAGGGAAGTTGGTAAGAGTAGACTTTACTCTGAGTAGGTTTGTAAATTTGACTTGCTTGAAATTTCATGCTGGAAAGCTCTCTTGTTAGGTTGTGTCCCTCATGGGGCCACAATGTCAGAGCCTAAAAATAAATTTTATTTTATCTGCAAAGAGTGAGCCTTAGTCCCCTGGGAAAATTCTCAGAGTTTGAAGAATAACTATGGCTATAATTGTCCAACTTCTGTCCATGTCTCCAAAGGAACACAATGTGTTGCTCTTGGAAGAATAAAATACTTTAAAGATGTCTTTCTGCTCCTTTAAATCCCAGGATATAATGTCATTTCCACTGCTTTAATGTACCTCTTTCTTTCTACAATACCACATTTATGTCCTCCCTGAATTAAGACAGTGGCTTCATAATTGGTCTTGATGTCTCTGGTGTGTCCCTCTACCTCCTTCTCCTTATGGCAACTGAAGGGACCTTCAAAAAACTGTTAAAACCCCTCTAAGTGTTCCCTAATGAAAATTCTTGTAGATGCTTTGCCATCTGGCCATTGCATACCTTCAGTCTCATCACTCTACAATATCAGCTCTCCACCCACCACACACACACATGCACACACTACCAACCACCACACACTATTTATTCCTATGTTTCAGCCCTACTGAACAACCCACATCCTTTTTAAAAGTTAAATGGCCTCTTGTAGTTTCTGACTTCGGTATCAAGATGTAGAGACCCATTTCATCAATCTGGGTTTCCTTTGTAAACATCTTGAAAGAAAACAACCTGAAATGTTTGCTACAAATGAAGTATGTGATCTTTTCATTACTTTTTTTCTTTTAATCATTCTAAAAGAAGTCTCATAAGTCATGCTTAGGATTCACTGGGGATGCATAATAATGAAGCCAGTCTCCCAATTTAGCAACACTCCTGGTATTTCTCCCTCTCCCACTATGAGGCACAGATGCTGTACTGAGAACAGATCAAGGGAGAGGCTTGGAAACCAGAGCTGTCTTGTTGATGGATTCAAGTGGGAAGGCCACATCAAAGTAATGTGTTCAGGAAAATTTCTTAAGTATTAACAGAGAATACCAAGACACTGGGTATAGTTGGCATTCTATTTGATTGCTATTAAGTATGTAATCAGAAAGTAAAAGCTCTTCATTACACAAAGAGAGCAAAATCTTTGATTAACACATAGTAAGGGCTATTGTTTCATAGGATAAATTATTTGACATCCTCAAAAAAATTATTTTTAAAAAGATAATGTAGGACTTCCAGGCAAGATGGAGGCATTGGTAGACATGTTTCACCTCCTTGTACAACAATAAAAAGAATCACAACTAAATATCACAACAAATAACATCCAGAACCATCAAAAAATTGAAGTGTGTTAAAGTCCGACAACCAGGGATTTTAAAAAGCCACATTCATCCAGATGGGTGCCTTTTACAGGGAGTCAAAGCAGCTCTATCTAATACACAGAAACAAACACAGGAAAGCTGCCAAACTGAGAAGACAAAGAACTATGGCCCAAATGAAAGAACAGAACAACCCCCCCCCCCAAAAAAAAANCCCCCCCCCCCAAAAAAAAAAAAAAACTAAACAAAATGGAGATAGCCAACCTATCAGATGAAGAATTCAAAACACTGGTGATCAGGATGCTCAGAGAACTGACTGAGTACAGCAACAACATGAAGGAAGAAATGATGGTTACTCCAAATGAAATAAAGAAAAATCTTTACAGGGACCCAACAGTGAAGGGAAGGAAGCCAGAATTCAAATAAATGATTTGGAACATAAAGAAGAAATAAACATTCAACCAGAAAGAAGAATTCAAAAAATGAGGATAGTATAAAAAGACTCTGGGACATCTCCAAACATGTCAATATCCTAATTGTAAGGATGCCAGAAGGAGAAGAAGAAGAGCAAGAAATGGAAAACATTAAAAAATATAATGAAGGAAAACTCCCCCAATCTGGCAAAAGAAATAGACATATAAATTCAGGAAGCACAGAGGGTCCTAAACAAGTTGGACTCAAAGAGGACCACACCAAGACACATCATAGTTAAAATGACAAAGGTTAAAGATAAAGAGAGAACTTTAAAAGTACCAAGACAAAAGCAAAGAGTTACCTACAAAAGAGCATCCTTAAAACTATCAGCTGATTTCTCAAAAGAAACTTTGCAGGCTAGAAGGGACTGGTAAGAAGTATCCAACATGATGTAAAACATGAACCTACAACCTACATTACTCTATCCAGCAAAGCTATTATTTAGAATTGAAGTGCAGATAAAGTGCTTCCCAGACAAGGTAAAACTAAAGGAGTTCATCATTACCAAGTCATAATATCATAAAACGTTAAATGGATTTATCTGCGAAAAATTAAAAGATCACAACTATGAACACTAAAAAGGCAACAAAATCACAACTATCAATGACTAAATAAAAAACACCTCCCAAAACAAAAAAACCTAAGCAGACAACCAGAACAGGAAGAGAATCATAGATATGGAAATCATCTGGGAAGGGGAGGGGGAAGAATGGGGGGAAAGGTACAGGGAATAAAATGCATAAATGGTAGGTACAAAATAGACAAGGGGATATTAAGAATATTGTAGGAAGTGGAGAAGCCAAAAAACTTATATGCAGGATCTATGGGCATGAATTTAAGGGGGAGATTGCTGGAGCAAAGGAGAGGGGGTACCAGGCAGAGGGGGGTAAAAGGAAAAATTGGGACATGACATAATCAATAAAATAAACTAAAAAAAAAATAAAATCTCCAGGGTCAGGCACTGTTCTAGGTGCTGAGGAAAAGAAAAATAACAAAAAAGATAAAGTCTGTGCTGTCATGGGACTGGATTAGGAGAAAATAAATAGACAAACAAATAATTATGCAATGCTCAGTCAGTTGTTGATAAGAGCTGGGATGAAAAACAAAGCAGAATGAAAATGCCAGTGTGTGATGAGACAGGGTGCCTCTCTCTAAGGCATAATCAGGAGAAGCCTCTCGGAGTAACTGATATTTGTTCAGAGACCTGATTGAGTATTTAGGGAAATAGCATGCCAGGAAAGGGACTGGCAAGTTCTAAGGCCTTGAAATATTCCAGGAATGATGCAGAAGCTGCTGTGGCCAGGCTCTATGAGCAGGAGTAGTAGCAAACAAGATCAGGAGTGGCCAGGGCTGAGATCCTGTGGGCCTTGCAGGCTGTGGTGAGGACTTTGGATGTGGTCAGAAGTTACAGGCAGACTGAGGACAAAGAGCAACATGGTTGGCTGAAGTTTTTAAAAGATTGCTCTGGTTTCCATGTGTGGAGAATGGACTACAGAGAGAAGAGAGAACAGAGCAGATACCCAATGAGGATGTTACAGGCCTGTATGAGCTGTTGACTTAGCTTGGACTAGGATGTCAGTGGAGTATGAGCAGTGGTTGCAGTCAGAACATATTTTGAGGGCAGATTGGTAGTATCTTCCACCCAATGGAATGAAGGCATGAGAAAAAGAAATGAGTGAAAGATAACCCAAGATATGTGTCCTAAGAAGTGAGTAAATTATGTTGCTATTTATTGAGAGGTGATACAATAAGATCTGCAAAATTGGGGTGAAAATTAAGAATATGCTTTGGATATTTAAGTCTCAGAAGCATATTAGGTACAAAAGTAGAAAAGTTCATTAGGCAACTGTATATTCACATCTGGAATTTGAGGTGGAAGATGGGGGCTGGAGATTCTGAGTCAAATAATTTCAGGGTACATATCATAATTAAAATTATGGGTTTTAATTTTTAAAAATATTTAGGGTATAAGGGTAGTGAGTAGAGGAAGTCTGAGCTATCAGATAAGGAAGAAGAAAATAATGCCCAGGAAGGGACTGAGAATGAATGGTCAACGTGGTAGAAGGAAATACACAGTGGAATTCTGAAAGCCACATGGAACCAATGTTTTAAGAAGGCAGGGGTCAAAAATAATGTTTAAAAAATCACATCCATCAGGATGGTTATTAATTTTAAAAGTAGATAATAACAAGTGTTGGTGAGGATGCAGAAAAATTAAAACATGTGCACTACTAAAGGGAATGGAAAATGGTGTAGCTGCTATGGAAAATGGTATGGTGGTTCCTTCAAAAATAAAAGAATTACCACATGTTCCAGCAATTCCATTTCTCAATATATACTCAAAAGAATTGAAAGCAGGAACTCAGACATCTGTACACCTATGCTCGTAGCAACATTATCCACAATAGCCCAAAGGAGAAAGACGCCCAAATGTCCATAGACAGATGAATGGATAAACAAAGTATAGTATATCTACACAATGAAATATCATTCAGCCACAAAATAGAAGGAAAGTCTGACACATGCTACAATATGAATGACTTTTGAAGACATTAGGCTAAGTAAAATAAGCCAATCACAAAAGGAAAAATACTATATAGTCTCACTTACATGAAGTTCCTTGAATAGTCAAATTTAGAGACTTAGAAAGTAGAATGGTGGTTGCCAGGGATTGAAGAGAAGGGAAAATGGGGAATTACTGTTTAATGGGTCCAGAGTTTTAGTTAGGGAATATGAGGGTAGCTCAGGGATGGATGGCAGTGATGTCTGTGCCCAATGCATGTGCACACTGCACCCGGACTACCCTGAAAAAGTGAACTACTCTAAAACTGCACTGAAAAACGCACACTAAAAATTTTAGCCAAAACTGTACCTGTTCTGATATGTATATTTTCTTGGCACAATGTTTTCTTTAAAGGATTATTTTTTTCACAAATGTGCTAGCCCAAGAATCAATATATTTTAAAAGGTAAACTTAGATCTTTGTCTCACACAATAAACAAAATCAACTGACAGTAATTTTAGTCCCAAATTTAAGAGCTAAAATTATAAAGTACCTTATGAGAAAACATAGGAAGAAATTGTATGACTTTGGTTAGTTAAGCAAAGATTTCTTAAATATGACAGCAAAAACATAATTCATAAGATAAAAATTAATAAACTGGATTTCACCAAACGTTAAAAACTTCTCTGAAAAGACACTGTTTAGAATTTTTTAAATAAATTATACAATTAGAGAAAATGTTGGCAAATTCTATATTTGGGAAAAGATTTATATCCAGAATATTAAAAAAGTGTAATTCAACAGTAAGACAAACAACACAATTAAAAGTGGTCAAGAAAATTCAATAGATAATTCATCAACAAAGATACATGAATGGTTAATAAACACATGAAAAGAAGTTCAACACAATCTAGTCATTAGAGAAATACAGATTAAAACGACAATGAAAAATAGCTAACATTCACAAGAATAGCTAAAATCAAAAAGACTGACCATACCAAATGTTGAGGGGCTGTGGGAACTAGAATATGAGTGCACAGCCGTGGGAGTGCATACCGGTGGAACCACAAACAGTATGACAAATGAAAAGTTTCTTGAAAAGTTAAATTTAAAATTACCAAAGCATCTATCAATCCCATTCCTAACTACCCACTCAAAAGAATAAGAAGTAACATGTATACAAAACTTGTAGAAATATGTTCATTGGAACATAGTAAAAAATGGAGAACAATCCAAATGCCCATCACCTAGTAAAAGGAGAAACACAATGTGATATATTCGCACACTGGGATACTATTTAGCAACAAAAGGAACAAACTACTAATTCAGGTTGTGACATGGTTGAACTTCAAGAGCTTTATGATAAGTGAAAAATGTCAGATGCAGAAAAACTCATATTTAATTATTCCATTTACATGAAATATTGAGAAAAGGCAAAGCTATCTAAGCAGAACATCAATGACTATCTGTGCAGAGGTTGGAGTGCAGAATGACTGCAAATGAACATGAGAAAACTTTTCCACTGACAGAAATGTTCTACATTTGACTTATGGTGGTGGTTGCACAATTCTGTGCATTTACTAAAAACTGCTGACTTGTGCACTTACCGTGGTCACTGTTAACATTTTGGTCATTTTATGGTATGTAAATTACACTTCATTGAAGCTGTTAAAACATTTTTCAAAGATTTTTTTTATCCTTACCTGGGGATATATTTTCATTGGTTTTAGAGAGAAAGGAAAGGGGGAGAGGAAGAGAGAGAAACATCAATGTGAGAAAGACCATATGTGTCTGGACCAGAAGTCGAACCCTCATCCCTTCAGTTCCAGGAAAATGTTCCCACCAAACAAGCCACACCAGCCAGGGCTTTGAAAGACTTTGAAAAGGAGAGAGCACTTGTGTACTAAATGCTGCTGGGAGATGCTAAGAAGGAGACTGACAAGAGAACAGGTAGGACATTAATGCCTTGACAAAAAAGGTTTTACCTTCCATTCATTAAGTGTAACAAATTAACTTATCTTTTTTTTTAAGTATACAAATAGCACATATTTACATCAGACAACTGACAGTACAGGTAATGTAAACATAAAGAAGAAGAAAATCACACATAATCTGAAGACAATCACTGTTAACATTTTGGCCAATAGAAGATAGAATGGAGGCTAATTTATATATGTGTGGGACATATGTACAAATATGTGCATATACATATAATGGTTTGTACTTCTTGATTTTTATCTGCATGTTGTAAACATAATAACAACATATTTCTTTTTATCTTTTAATGTTTGTTTCATGTTATTCTCTATATTGCAGGACAACCATATTTCTATGACATTGTTATCAATGGTTCATTGTCATCAACTGCACATATGATTAATATGTCATGGGTGTGTTCTGTTTATATGTGATATTTTTCAGTTATATCTCAGTAAAACTGGAAATTTTTTTAAAGAAACTGAAGAAAACTTATGTTTACCCAAACCTATAAGAAAGTATACTCTAACCAAATCACATTTCTTGAATACCATTATTTCACCAATGAAAATTTAGTTCCAGCATTTGTTATACTAATTATATGGATGAAAAATCTTCATCAGAGATAACCGAAGCATTCTGGCAGGTGGACTTTCTGATTAGAATACTAGATCACCACTCATGGTGTGAGAACCCCGGGTGTTAAAGCAAACAAGGGCAACTCAGGCAACATCGAGCACATGCACACTGATGGCGAGGCACCACATTTCATAAATCTAAGACACCCCAGGTCTCAAGGTACACTATCATTTTCTACACCTATGACATAAAGTATGTTGACAACTAGAACTTTGAGATACCACTGTCTGTAAGATATATCCCAGTATCAGAAATCTTAAAATGTGAAAAACAACAACTCTGTCTTAGAGTTGAGGACATAGTTAAAACTGACTTAGAAGCATCATAAGAGGAGACCTCGGTGCTTCCTGTGCTAAGCTGCACCCAGACATGCTTCCGTGGCATTCCCCTCAAGGATGGAGGCAAGATCTCCCCATTGAACTGCTTACTCCTTTAGGAAAAATCCAGCCTTTTGGTCTCACTTGTCCTATCCTGAACAGAATTTCTCCCTTAGGGACTCAATTTCATGTGGCTTGTTGTAATAACTTCGAATTTCTAAAGGAGTGTTTCTCACAGTACGGGTCGGAGAAACCCTTGTGCCAGAATCAGCTGGGCTGCTTGTTCAAAATGCAGATGCCCCAACTGCACTGGGGCCACTTCATCAGAATTCCTGGAGTGGTACCAAGAACCTGCATTGGCAACAGGCCTCTCCCAGGAGTTCTGATGCCTATCGGGTTAAGGACAGCTATACTAAAAGAAACACATGAAAATTCATGTGTTTTCACATGAATGAAAATTCTCCAATGAAAATTCTCTTTTCCATAAAAAAAGAAAGAAGAACTATTACAGCTTAATCACCATAGGAATGTACACGTTCATGGTGGAGACACTATTATTAAAGTGAGGCGGAGACTGGGGAGATGCACCCCAAAGCCATACCAGTTAAATTGCACTTCACAGCCTGCAGGCAGTGGTGAGAGGACATGCTCCTGAGGTCTGACCAGGGAACTGTGGCTAGAAAGGACATGGGCCGTGTCCAGGCATGCCCCTAAATCTCCTGTGAGGTCTCCCACTTCTGAAGATGTAGCTGTGCTCCTACAGTAAAGGGAACATGGTAAAATCAAGGGGGAGGGGGCGGATTTTGAGTAGTGGGAAAGAGAGAAAGCCCTGTTCACCAAGAGCTCTACCTTGTGAAAAACAACGTGCAGATGTTCCCAAAATGGGGAAGCCATCAAGGATGTGCTTACTCCTATCCCTGTCAGGTCTGCCAGTGGGTTCCTCTACCCCACCTAGGCTCTGCTCCGGAGTGTACTTGCTCAAGGGACACTTGTAGTTAATCAGACCGGGACATTGTCGTCAGGCAGACAAGTCAGAGAAAGAAAGGGCAACCAGAGACTAGTTCAAAGAGATAAATTAAGAGGGAATATAATACCTCGCACAAAATAAAGTTTGGGGAGAGGCTCTTAGGAAAATCATGGGAGAACTGTGTCTGGGAGAGGGAAAGCTGATGCTCTCCTGCTGGCACACTTTTGCCTGGTTAATTCCACCTAGTTCACAGATGGACTGATATCATATCTTCCCGACTGGCTGGTGGCAATGACTCAAGGACACAACAGTTGGTGAATATTTTCAACATCCTTCCTGGATGGGGGAGAAGATACACAGAAAGAAATCAGAGTGTTTGGAAGGCCTGCTCAGAGCTGGTAGCATTCAGAAGGCAATGGAATGGCTGGAAGAGCCCCAGGGGAACCCTCAGACAGCACTAGAGGGCTTTATGAGGGTTTCATCATGGACAGCTCTCTGTAATGTGGGGCTCCTCACCTTCTCCACCCATGTGCAAGCCCCCTCCAAACCTCCAGGGTGGGGTACTCTAGTATGCCATCGAGGCTGCCAAATACTTACAGGGTAACCAGCTAAGAGGGTTGAAATATGGAGGACTTTTTGGCTTTCAAAATAGCACAGCCACAAAAATCACCAGATAAAGCCAAGTGGCTTAATTCAGATTATTCTTTGAGATTCCTCCCAAGTAGTCTATGGTACAGCATGGAAGACCAGGAACAAGGACTATTGGGAAAAGTCCCCCATGGTCAAACTTTCTGCCAAGAACTGGCAGCAATAACTAAAAGAGAATTAATTAATGAGTCTCTTTCTAGTTCCAGATCATTTGCCAGTTTTCTCGACACCATTTGTTAAATAATCAAGCCTTGCTTACCAATCTGAAATGCTAACTCCATCATGAAATATATTCTCATATAGTCTTGGACCTATTACTCATGTTTCTATTTTGTTTCTTTATTCCCTGTGAAGTACAGAGTTTGCAACATATTTTTTAATCAAGCTAATTAATTACATTATTCAGCTCTTTGACCTTCCTATTTTTGCCTAGTGATCTGTCAAAGGTTTAAAAAAGTATAATAACTTCCTTACCACTACTCTAATTCTGTCAGCTTCTCTGTGAATATCAAATGTCTTGCTTTTATGTATTTTGATGAAACATTATTCCCCAGAGAAAAGTTTGTGTCAATTATATGTTCACTGTGAATTGTAACTTTTATCAAAACAAAATGAGATTTCTGGTTTAAAAGTCATAGAGAAAAAGTGGTTTGGTTTGTGTTTTTTTCCCCCAAACCATATTAAAACAACAAGGAGAAACTGAAATTGCATCTTTGATGAAACCAGAAAACTTCTACGACCCCAGACAATATTACTTATGTGAAAAGGGAGCATGAATGGATGGCAGCCTAGAGACTTAGCAATGAAACAAAGTAGAGGTGGAAACTGGTGAGAAGTTGTTGGTAGTGCCTGGCCAAGTGCTGGGAAGCCTTAAGAATTGGAGAAAATAAATACCAAAGAAACCAGAGAAGAGATATAACTAACAACCAGAGGATTCTGAAAATCTTTAGAAGAAGGAATTAGATCTAACATCCCCTGTCCTACCACCACTACCCTACCCACCACCATTCTACACAGTCCGGCAATTATTGCCAATGTAAAGCAAGAGACAAATGCTTATCTTAAATTGAACTTGAGAATCTTTAAACTAAGATACGTTAAGCATAGAGCAGGGTCAGGGTGGGATGGAAGGCTGGAGATATGAGAATGAGGTAAAAATCTGCATCATGTATGATGAATGCATCTATTGGCTTCAGAATTTGGGGACCAAGGCTGGAGAAACTATGCCTTTGTGCACAGAGCCAGAGAAAAGACTGACTACATGGACACTTGGGCTCTTAAATAAAAAGCAGGTGGCTATTTGTTACCATACAACAAAGTCACTAACTTTCATCTATGTAGCTTTCAATTAGTTATTTAGTGTAACCTTGAGAGTCAGTAGACCTCTGAAGAAAGCTTCTGGTATGAAAGAGTGAAATTAAACAAACAAAAAGGAAATTAGCAGAAGTAAACTCAATGCAGGGGCTTTACAAATTATAACTAACATCCTCAGAGGTAATGGAATATGACATAGCTGTGACCTAAGTGTAGGGGCTGCTTACAAAGTGGGGAAACAATCCAAGAACCAGAAACAGCCTTTGGAAATTGCAAATGTAGTAAGATATAAAAAGTATAATAAAGAGAATGGAAGACAAAGTTGAAAAGTCTTTAATAAATTAGAATAGCCCTGGCTGGTATAGTTCAGTGGATTGAGTGTGGGTTAAAAACCAAAGGGTCACCAGTTCGATTCCCAGTCAGGACACATGCCTGGGTTGCAGGCCATGTCCCCAATAGTGAATGTGTGAGAGGCAACCACACATTGGTATTTCTTTCCCTCTCTCTCCTTCTCTTCCCCTCTCTCTAAAAGTGAATAAATAAAATCTTAAAAAAAGAAATTAGAATAAAATAACAAACAGATACATTGGAGGAATCCAGCTCCTAAATGTATTATAATCCCTAGAAACAAAAATCAAGAAAATGTAGAAGACATTACCAAAGAACAATAAAATTAACCTTTACACAACTGAAGGATAAGAAGTTCCAGATTACTTCTTAGTAGACGCAAGCACAATGGATAATAAAATACATCCATACACACAGTAGTGAAATTTCAGAATACTGGGTTAAAGAGAGGATCCTACAGACACCCAAGGTGGGGTGAGAAACAGGTCCCCCAAAAGAATCAGTAATTAGAATAGCATTAGACTTCAAAGTGCAGATGTTAGAAAGCAGTGAGGGTTCACTCCAAAAATCATGAGAAACCAATTCCAGCATGAATCCTAGACTGGCACCATTTTAAAATAAGTGATAGGCTAGAAATGCAAAAGTGTAAAAAATAATAGCAAATACTCATTTTCCTCTTTTTTCTTTCCAGAGACCATCTAAAGGATGTGCCCCACAAAATTAGGTGGGAATTCAAGGGGAAAAAAGACTGCTCAGAAAAGTGGGGGAGTGGTTGGTGGGAATTCCCAGGACAGTGACAAAGATAAGTTCAGTCTAGAGCAGCGATTTGTAACCAGTGTGCCCAAGGAAATGTTAAAACGTGCATTGCCTGACTAATTAGCCAAGGGCACTGACCTCTTCTCCCTTAGATTGTCAAACAAAAAATGACAACAGCTAACACAACAATAGCCATCTGATTTTGTCAGATTGGCAAAAAATATATTTTTTGGTGTGTCACAGAATTTTAATAATTACTTTATGTGTGCCATGAAGCGAAAGAGGTTGAAAATCACTGATGTGGAGAACCACTGGCTCAGACCAGAGCAGAAGGATGGGGGGCCCAGGTGGTGATGTCTCCTGAAAAAGGCTGCAGTGAAAGCTTATTTAACACATTTAAACAGCTATAAGTTATATGGAGAGACATCTTAAAGAGCTTTTAGTATTTATGGAAAAGTTAGCCACAAGTTCAAGAATAAAAACGTGAATGGAAACTAATGAGGTAAGCTGTGGCTCTAGGCAAAACAAACAAACAAACAAAATGTACAAGAAAGAAAATATCTTATTGACGAAGCTGTTAGCATGATGTAGTGCTAATAAAAGCACCCATGGTGGACAGTGTTGATCACTTTGCCTGTTTCTACACTTCTGTCTTCCATAGAGCAAAACTCCAACTGTGTTCTAGAGGCCAGGTGCCTACTGATCCTGGCAATGCTAGGTCACCTTGCACTGAGAGGTGGCCCGTGACACAGAGCCTTACTGTGATACATAAGCTAAGAGCCCCAGGGGAGCATTTTTCTTTCTTCTTCTTTCTTCCCTTTTTCCTGCCTGAACAATGGATACAGTGTCAGAGGTGCGACAGCTATCTTGTGACCATGAGGACAAAAAACACAAACCAAAAAACAGAACAGAAAAAAGAGAGAGTCTGAGTTCCTAATGACATCACAAAACTAGTGCATTGGCTCTTGACTGCTTGAAAGCTACTGTTCAGAATGTTTTTTGTTATTTGCAGCCAAGCGTATTCCTAACTAACACAATATTGGGTATAGATACTCCCCCATATTGTGATATAACAACATCAGAAGGATGAAAGCAGTTACAACAAGAACAAAAGCCCCAAACCCTTTGTCAGGATTATGAAAAGACAATATCACCTGAGGTCAATTCATGTCCCATAATTTTAACATGGAATTACATATAAGAAAAAGCTAAAAGCTGAAAAATGCTGCCCTTAGAAAATTGGTTGGCAGTGAGGGGTAAGGAACTAACACATTTGTTATATCTTTTTAGAATTCTTTTATGTTCTGCTCATTGAATTTCAGTGTGGTAGAGGGAGGTCCCCCCTCACTGGATAAGCAGACAATTCTCCAATACCAGCTATAACTCAACTCAATTCTGACATTCTCTGCTTAGAGACAGCATCAGGTTCTACAGGTTAAGGGTTTAGTTCTACAAGACTGCTCTGATCCCACTTCTGACACCAGTTGCAACCTATACTTCTGACTGATTGGTTATAAATCAGAGGTTCCCAATGCCCTCCTTCTTGGATTTGATTAATTTGCTAAAGCAAATCACAGAACTTTTAATCATTAGATCACAAGTGTATTATGAAAAGATACAACTGAGGAATAGCCAGATGGAAGAGATGTATAGGTAGAGGGCACATAGCTTCCATTGGCCCTCTGAGTGAACCACTTTCCCAGCACCTCCACATGTTCACCAGCCCTGAGGCTCCCCAAATCCTGTCTCTCAGGTTTTATGGAGGCTTCATTATATAGGCATGATTGATAAAATCAGTGTCCATTGGTGACTGATCCCACCTCGAACTCTGCCTCCCTTCCTGGAGCTCAGCAGTGTACAGCTGAAAGTTCCAACCCTCTAATCATATGGTTGCCTCTTGTAGCAACCAGCACCCATTTTCAGGTGCAGTTCAAAAGCCACCTCATTAACCTAGCAAAAGCCACCTTGGTTCTCATTACTTAGGAACTTCCAAAGGGTCAGGAGCTCTGCCAGATGTGGGGCCCAGGACCAAACATGTACTTCTTACTATCAATCACAGTTTCAGAAGAATTTTTTTAATTTAGACTATGCACATTTAACTTTTTGATTAAAAAAATTAAATGAATTATAAAGTAAAATGAAAGTTCTTTTGTCTCATATAAATTCTTTGACCTGGAATCTTTACTTTGTCTTCTATTAATATGGTAATCTCCATTTCCATATTTTTCTTTTTTTAATGCTTCTGCCATGTCTTTGTCCATACTCCTGTCTTAGCCTGTTTTGATTCTTTATTCTAGGTGTGTAAATTTTAGATAGTACCTGATCAGGTTTGAGTTTTGACCCCATCTGTCTACCTTTTCATAGAGAATCTTAATCTGTTGTTTTTACTGATACAACTCCTACATTTGATCTTTCTGCTGTCATCTATTTTTATGCTTTCACCTTTTTATGTTTTTTTTTTGCTTTCTGACTTTTGATAAATGGATTTACCATTCTGATAGATGAACTCCATTTTAGCTTTTCTGATTCTTGTCTCTAAGCCTTTCCAAAAATTTCTTTTTAAAAGGCATTTCTTAAACTATGTCCTTCATTGCATAAAAGCTGAGCATGAATCACCCAATTTTTACATTTAAAACAGTACATAGAATTTCCCTATCTTTTCAGTTTTTCTTTTCTATCTTTTCTCCTCCCTTAGGAACACACTTACTTTCTTTTCACAGCTCACTTTTGCGATTTTACATTTCATCGACTCATTCACAGTATTATTCATATAACAAACCTTGTCCCTGTATTGTTCTAGATAATAGGCTTTGAGAAAGGAACATCATTCTGGCCCTCTGGACACTTGAAGGCTAACAGGGAACCAGGGCGAGGGGTAGAGCAGAGGTATGCTTGTGTTACGGGACAGGCACAGCACCTGGACTGGTTTCTGAGAGAAGATTTCCTGGCAGAGGGGACACTTGAACAGTAACTTAAAGTGAGCTGCTGATTATTTAGTCCAAAGAGTGGGTGAGCTCTTCCTAGGGCAAAGGGAATAGCAGAGGTAAAACAAAAAGTAAGAAGACACCTTGGGATTCAGAAACTAAACGTGGCTCAGTGTGACACCAACCTGGTGGCTGCTGTGAAAGGGACATGTCAGAGAGGTGCAACATGAGGTCATCTCAGTGGGTCACAGACGGCCTTGAATGTAAATCTCAAGAAGGGCATGTTACAGAACAGAAAGAGTTCATCCACTCAGAGCCAGCAGAGGCACACACTAGCCCCCGAGAACTGCAGTGAAGAAAGATGGTGATTTTATTATCAATTGCACCACCCAGGAGAACAGGGAGCTAATGCCCCAAAGCTGAAACTCTCTGATCCAGAACTTGGGCAAGTTTGTAGGGGCCTATGGAGCACAGGTATGTGGAAGCACAGAGGGGGCAAATTTTAGCTGGGGGACCTTGGAGCCTGGACATTCATGGTAAGGGATGTCAGCACCAGTCTTCCTGGACAATGATGGCCCTTTGCTTCTGAAAAGGGGTTTGGTATTCAAGTTTTGGTTCTGTCCTGGTCCTTTGGTTTCATAAGGGGGGGATGCAGGGCAGACTTTGGTTCCAGGTGCAGCTGGAGGTCCAAGTTCTCTCCTGTGCACATGCTTCAGCAGCCTGACTTGTTTTGTGGTTTTGATCCATTTTCTCTGAAGAGCAGCTCAGTGTCTCATTAAACAGAACAGGGGCATTTTGAGCTGGTTCTGTGGTTACAGAGCTACCAAAGAACCTTAAGCAGGATGCAAATGGGATGGGGGTGGGGGAAAGTAGGAATAAGGATGGAATGTGGTAGGCTTTTTCTGAGGACATTTATAAAGAAAGACAAATACCATATGATATCACCGTTAACAGGAATCTAAACAGAACAATCAAGCAAGCAAAATATGACCAATGATACTCAAATACGGAACAGGCTGACAGGGTCCAGAGGGGAGAGGGGAGAGAATCATAGGGGAAAAGGGGATGGACTTCCATGAACAAGTATAAAAGACACATGGACATTAACTAACGGTGGGAGGCAGAAATGGGAGGGAGGCGGGGAGCATGGGGCAGGGGGCGGGCAGGGTTGGGACTATAAGACAGAAAGCTGTACTTGAACAAGAATTAAATTAAAAAATTATTAAGAAAGAAAGAAAGAAAGAAAGAAAGAAAGAAAGAAAGAAAGAAAGAAAGAAAGAAAGAAAGAAAGAAAGAAAGAAAGAAAGTGATTCAAATGAAAAGAAAGTGATGGAACAAGAGAAATAAGTATAGTCAGGATACCTCAAGACTCCATCCTTGGAGGGAAAGCAAGGAGGGAAACCCTCCCTCTGCATGTGCGACTCCACAATCCCTGGTCCAGTGTTCTCCAGCTCCACGCAGAGTTCCATTGGAAATGGAATGAGACTTCGCTGTTTGTGCCATGAAGAAGTATCAGCTCCAAGGCCTCCTGGTCACAGTCCAGCAGTTTGAACCAGCCGTCTTTTGTGGAGTAGGGCATTCAGGCAGCAGATAAGAGAGGTAGAAGTCACCTCAGGCCCCTTTGAATAATGTTGATGAGTTTGCTAGGTAAGAACCATTTCCCCTGCCTCAAATTCTCGCCTATCCCCTGTGAAGTCTTTCTTCTCTTAAAGAGAAATAATTTAGTAAGTTATGGCGATGTTATCAGTTGCAATAGAAAACATGGTTCTTCAATTATTTCTTGGTTTTGCAGGGTAGAATGATACGGATATGTGGGTGGTGGATGAGTAGCACACAAGTAGGTACAAATCCTTAATCTAGTTTTCCAAGTTAGGTATATTACACTTTTTGTTATTGTCCCACAGTCCTTGGGTAATCTGTTCTGTCTTTTTAATTTTCTCTCTTTGAATTCCAGTTTTGGACATTTCTGTTGACATCTTTAAGCTCACTGCTTCTTTTCTCAGCTGAATCCAGTCTATGGATGGTTCTGTAAAAGGCATTCTTCACTTCTGTTTCAGTGGTTTTGACTGCTAGCATTTCCTTTTGATTTTAAGTGTTTCCATCTCTCTGCTTACATTACCCATCTGTTCTTGCCTGTTATCCACTTTTTCTTTAGGGCCCTTAGCATATTAATCTCATTTGCTTTAAATTCCCATTCTGATAATCTCACATCTCTGCTGAACTTGAGTCTGGTTCTGATGCCTCTCTGTAGCTTCAGTCTGTGGGATTGGTTTGGTTTTGTGTTGTTTTAGTATGACATGCCATTTTCTAAGTTGGACATGATATGCTAGATAAAAAGAATGTGATCTTGATTACCTGCAAAGTTAGCTCCTCCTGAGCTTCGCCTCCAATAAGCTGTGATTCTCTCTGTGCCTGTCTGTCTCTTCCATTTGGAGGAAGCAGTTTTATCTCTGTTTAAAGATGCCCTATGACATCAGTTTTCTGATGGATCAAGAGTTGTTGATTTTCAATTTGTGCATTTTTTGGCATGTTGTGTGAATGGGAGAGATGACTTTTAAGCTTCTTACATATTGGCCTGGAAACCCAAATAAGTCTTTAATTTAGATTTGTATTTATCAAGAGATTATAAACAATATTAAGAAAGCTGGTTTTAGAATTTTAGAGTTGGGCTCTTAACCATTCATTTTGATTGTTTACTTGGTGAATTTCAGGAAATAACTAGGCTTCTGCCTTCAAATGAGGATGTTAAGCTAGATCCAGGTCTTTTCTCACAGACACATAGAACTTCAGAGGACTCTCCCTCCCATTACACATAAGCCCACTGAGAGTCAAAGAGGCAAGGTGAGCCCTGGCTGGTGTGGCTCAGTGGATTGAGCACCAACCTGTGAACCAAAGGGTCAGCAGTTGGATTTCCAACTGCCGGGACATGAGCCTAGGTGGCAGCCAGGTCCCCAGTAGGGAGTGTGCAAGAGGCAACCACACACTGATGTTTCTCTCCCACTCTTTCTTCTTCTCTTCCCCTCTCTCTAAAAATAAGTTTTTAAAAAAGAGGTAAGGTGATTTTTTTGAGATTGCACAGCCAATGACCGATTTGGGCCTGAGTCCATATCCCATCCCCTGATGGCCAGTTCAGCCAGTTCAGTGGTCTTTCCATGGCCTGTGTGTCTCCGTGGCCTACTCTCCTGAAGACAATGGGGTCCTTTAACCTTCATTCGAAGAAGAGACGATAGCCATGACAACAAAAAGTAGAGAGAAGGGGTGTGTGTGGCCTTATAAAAGGGTAGGCGATGAAGAGGAAATACTAGGATGATTCAGAACAAGGAAGAAACATGCCAAATGGAGGGAGATATATTTTGAAAAGAAAAAAGGATTTGCTGGTTGTAGGAATGTGAGTGAGCATCATCTTTCTCCTTCCTCCCTGGAGGCCACCACCCTGCCCAAGTCCAAAGATTGTCTGCACACTGATGCCCTCTAGTGGTCTGAAGAAAGAGCTCCTTTTCCTAAAACTGACTATAGTGGAAACGTGAAGTAAGGCTTCACATTCACCCAACAGATCTAAGTGTAAGGATGGGAGAATGGAAGCCATAGAAACACACACGAAGCACATACCTATGGTGGATGCAGACTTCGCAGGCATTACAGGTTATAAAATTTTGGAAGCTCCCTTTGATAAAAAATATGTAAGTACAGATTCAAAATTAAGTTTGGAGCCTTGGGAGAGTCCCGAGTATCAGCTTCATGGTGAATAATCCCCACACATGCCCATCTGCCCAGGCACACACAGTAGGCAAGTGAAAGTAGCATGCAGTACCCTTTTTACCCTTTACTATTGCTCCTGAAATCCTATATATACTGAAAATGGCCCACCCTGTGAAGCCACCTTGGAGAGCTGGACACAGTCTTAATGATGTTACCATTGTTTAAAATGTATCTGCAATTGTTCCTTGAAATTGCCCTCAGATCCTGTGACACATTCCTTGGAATATCATTAATAATGACAATTTTGATCATTTTAATACACGTTGTTGTTGTTGCTGTTCTTCTTCTTCTTTTGCAACAGCCAAATTCACAGAGCCAATCCCATAAGTACCAAGACAGATAGTCAAGCTGGACAATGTTGTCCAACATTGTCAACAGTAGTCTTTTTTTAAAAGCCATCCATCTCTTGCCCTTTCATTGCTTCTATATTATCCTGTGAAAAAGTTTTTCTGAAAAGGAACTCCAAAATGCTTTCAACAATCAAAGAATCACTGAACTAGGTATAAACATACGGTGGCCACAAGACTGTGCCTTGTAGTTCTCCAGCCACAGGAGGGACAATGGACCAGGGGCCCAGCTGTGGGCCGCACAATCAATTCACTGGTTCACGGGAAGGCCAGGCCTTCCAGCCTAGAAATGCTTGTAGCGTGGACAGGAGGGCAGGGTCATTCCTGGATGGAGCTCCTCTGGTGGCTGACTATGGTTCAAAGACATCCCAAGACTTTGCTGACCTTTTATGCCACTACCTGGCAGCCTAGGAGGTTTCCATCAAACCTTCTCTTTCTTTGTCTTCCACTTGAGGTCACACTTGCATTGCAGTCTGGTGACTCCTCCGGAATGCCTGACCCCTCCCTATATTTCTCTGATAGGCATCTTGCCTAAAAAACCTGGCACAGTTAATCCCATCTTTGTGTCTACTCCTTGCAGGGCCAGACCCATCTTTCTAGAGACCACTTTGAAGGACAGCATCATCTTTATTTTCTCTAAAATCTAGGCAATAAAGAATCTGGTCTTATTTTTTAAGTCCAGACTTAGACTTTAAGACTACTGACAGTTTTTAAGCTTCAACCCTCCCCACATTAGGGAAAACTGATAAGAAAATCCGGATACTCCTTCCTTGGCACCAGCAGGAGACTCAAGTCTCATTAGCTCCTGCCCCTTCTCAGGAACTGCCACACTGGCCCCATTCCCTAACCACCATAAGTAGAACACAGCCCAGGCTCCTTCCCTCCATCCCTCAGGTTATTTTGGACTTGCTCGAGGGGCCTGCCCTGCTCTCCCTGGAGATCTCAATCCTAAGTAATACACATTTTCATACTCTCCTGGTGAATAGGTGGCATTATCAAGTATTGACGCCCAGACCCAATTTTGGGAGGGGGATGGTTCATCTACCTTTGAAGAGTGGTCACAACAGTGACACAATGGTGGTCAGTTGCCCAGTATTGGCACTGGTGACATAGGTCCATGACCAAGAACAGGCATTGCAAATTGCCCACACTTTCCCAAAAGGATCACCCACTGCATGGGCAGCTCCCTTCCTGAGGGTGTGCAGAACAGGGCCACCCAGTCCCATCAGCCCTGCCCACCCACTATTCACAGAACACTGTGAACTACAGTAGGAGAGCTGGAGGAGAGAAGGTGGCATTTTGAAGAAGTGTCATGCTCATGAAAAGTAACTCTTGCCTTTTCTTTCCAAGCTAAGAGAGGGGGTTTACCATGAGAATCACACCCCTCACAGCGATCAAGAGAATCAGTCATGAAGTGGGATGTGCCTGACCCTCCCTCCTTCACCAAGCTGGGAACAGAGGGTCATTCTGTCTGAAAGTCGACAAGCCAAGGGATGGGTAAAAAGGTCCACTGCTAGGGCATGTCAGAGGTGACAGAAGAGAGGAGGTATGACCAAGATAGAATACAGCTGTCACACTGTGTGTGACAGAGATGCGTGTTTTTTGAGCAGGCATAGATAGCTCCATTAGCATGGTGTGGGGCCTTTAAACAAGCTGTGATGGGCAGACTGCCTGGAGTGAGTATGGGGAAAAGAAGGGAGGCACTTGCACTAAGAGAGCAGTTCAGGGAAATGTCCAGGGGACAAGGCCACCTAGGGCTCTCTACACACCAACACATACCCTCTGTGTGTTAGCCAGTTCTTTCAGAAATGTGACACACACAGAGCCAATGGCTACTCAGTGTTAGAGAAGAAACAGCAGCCAAGAAAAGAAGCACTTTCTACTGGGCAGCCAGTAAGGAGACACGTCACCCCCACCAACCTCCAGGGGGACCCACATCAATGTGGTAGGTGCCACCCCCTATATTTCAAGCCATTGGCTGAAATTTTAGGTCCTGTGTGTTAGGTTGGAGTTACTCAAGAAACCATACAGATGCAGCAACCTAAGGAGCAGGGTTTATTAGCGGGGAATAAGAGGGAAAGTGGAGCCAACGTAGGGAGATTGGGACTCGAGGGGGAAAGTGGAGAAAGTGCAGTCAACCTAAGGAAGTTAAGACTCATGGGGGAAAGTGGAGCCAACCAAGGGAGGTTAAGACTCACTGGGTTGTTCTGAGGATAGGGTTTTTAAGTGCAAAAACCCATGAAGGGTAACTGGTCGGGGTGTCCGAGTCTGACTGGCCAGTCTGACCTCGTTGCTGGGTGCCATTTCTGTGATCATTGTTCTTGATGCATCTTGTCAGGCTCAAATTAAAGCCACATTCTGTTATGCCAGATAGGCTGATCCCAGAACCCCAATCTTAGCCAGGCATGTGTTTGTCCTAGGTAGGGTCGGCAGGCAGTTTACCAGGTAGGCATTTTCCCAGGCTACATTTCCCACAGCACAGTTTTCCTGCCTGGTGATCTTCCGTTCTTCCAAGGCCTGCCTAGGTCTGTCAGCATGGCTGGGGGAAGCCACTGTGGAAAAAGTGAGGCTGACTTTGAAATAACTATGAAATTAGCAATTTAACCAAAAGTGTCCAAAGAGTCATACAATTCAGCTGCAACATCCTGAGAACTCACTATCATGTGGGGTGAGGGTTGGAGGTGACTATAAACCAAATAGTAGCAGAAACGGGAAAACAGAACAACTTCACGTTTTTATGCCAGTGAGTTGATATCCTTCTCTAAATAAGCTACATTTAACTTTTTGATACAAAAGCCATCTTTAAAAGACACAATTAAATGCCATGTATAATTGAACTCCTGCTATATTAAACATAATTCATTGCTTTCACATATTTAGACAACGGCCATTTAAACTGTAGGTTATACCTGTTATTTCTAACTTCTGTGATGTGCTTACACTGTCCTCTTCTCTTGATAGTCTTTCTCCCACTCCAGCTCCTGTGTCTCAATCCTGTCTCTTCACTTCAAATCTTCTGTTAGAACAACAAAGCTCTCCTTTTTCTCTTCCTTCAGAGAGTCTGGGAAAGAGAATGAATGGCTCATGGCTAAGAATTTGATCTAGTTCATTGAAGAAATAATTACAAAGCTCTGGTAGGTCTTTGTGTTGTTCTTACAGGCATAAAGCTGGAAAATGGGCCCGTTTCTTATTTCCAACAGGCCCTAGGGTCACAATTTGAAAGGTGGGGGCATCTACACTGTTCAAAGGTAAATTATATAAGGTGTTAATTATTCATAGAGAGGGGGCTTTGAATACTACTGGGACATTAGAAAAATATTTCTCAGCTGCCTTATGGGTTTAGACTGCAGTATCTCTGACAATCAGTATTGGTACTTGGGAGATACGTGTGTCTGTTGCTGGAGGAGGAATTGGGAGAAATCCCACAGCTCTCCAATGAGCAATCAATAGGATGAGAACTGTCTACAACCCACTGTGGTATGGAAACCCCTGGGAGCTGCAATGGGAGTTTCTGCAGCAGCCCTGGAAAGCTCGGCCTGAGGCAGGTACGTGAGAACCTAGGGAAACTCTCAGGCAAGTGCCAAAGAGGAAACTGAAACAAATGGCTGAACAAATGGCCTGAAGCCTGAGCAATTAGTAGCCAGCTGATAAATCACAAGACTCTATCTTCCCTAACCAAAGATACCTAAAGCAAGTGGTTTAAATCAACTTAGGGAGATAGAGAACAAAAAAAACTGTTGGAGCCAGACCAATTCAAGATAAAGGTAAAGGTAGCCAGAGAATGACCCAACCCTCATTTTGATATATCAGCATACTAAATGACACACCTGGGAATCTAATGAATACTCTCTTGAGATCCTCCCCTGGGACACCCCCTAAAATTCCTTCCTGTAGGAAATAGATAAAACCCTCAGGACAAAGGATGCCAGGGCTAACTCTTCTTTGAGTACACTTTCACATCTCCCTTTCCTTGGGCATGTACTTTGCTTCTTCTATCCAGATCTCTAAGCCCCCCCCCCNCCCCCCCCCCCCCCCCCCCCCGCAGACACCAGCACCCAGGGGAGCAGTGGGCAGTGGCAGTGTGTCCTGGGCTCACTGCCCCCACCCTCCACTGGGATCCTGTGTGCAGAGGCCCATGCTTGACCTCACTAGCTTTAGTAAACTTACTCTCACTGTCACCTGGACTGGTGCTATAAACCTTTTCCTGCGCAAGTCAAGACCCTGGAGGTCACCAGATCTGTGGTGAAAAGTTCCAGCCCATGCAAGTGAAGGACCAGCCCTCAGTGCAGAAGCAGCCCAATAACAAGAGGAATGTGGGCTGCCAGGGGCCACCAGTGACTCTTGCTGGGATGTTGTCTTAAATGGAGCCACTAAGGGCTGGGGGAGTGTTCTCTTGGCAGAAGAAAGGTTGTTACTGGGTTGAGGTCATTCCCTGTGGGAAGCTAGGCCCTGGAGCATGAGTAGAGAATCACAGGAAGGCAAGTAGAAGAAGGAGACAGTTCATGGGGGTCAGGGGGCAGACCATGAAACAGGAGAGCACAGCTGTGGGGAGGTGTGGGGGGATACAAGGTATGTGGAGAAATGGCTCTACCCCATTAGGGCTACAAGGACTACAGAGATAGCAAGACCAACTCCCAACACATTTATGGCTTAGACCCAGCAGAAGACCAATTTGATCCAACATGTTGACTAATTTCACCCTAGCCTAATTATATGTACATTGTAATACATTAGCATAGTAAAGGACAGTTCACCAAGATCAGAAATGGAAAGCCCATATAAGTACACAACGTGGCCAACTAAGCTCTTCTTAGAAGTCTCCACCCCTTTCACCCCCCCCCCAAATCTTGAATATTCCACTCCTTCACTGAATGCCCTACCCCTCGATTAAATGAACTTCAATGAAAGAAATAAATTCCACCAGAGAGGAGCTGCTCTGTCTGTGGAGTAGCCACTCTCTGTCTCACTGCTTCACTAAAAAACTTAATCTCAATGGCAACTTCTGGCCCAGATGGAGGTATAGGTAAATACACTTTACCTCCTCACACAACCAAAAGAAGGACAACAAATTTAAAGACAAAAACAATCAGAACTGACAGAAAATCAAACTGAATTGAGGTCCAACAACCAAAGAGTTAAAGAAGAAAGATTCATCCAGACCAGTAGGAGGGTGGAGGCAGGGAGCCAGGGAAGAGAGGACTCTTGGCAAGGTGGCATCTGGAGGGCTGGGGCAGGCATGGCAGCAGTTGTTGAAGCAGGTGAGGTGGCGGCTGGCAGAGCAAGTGGTCCCACATTTGTATGCAGATAAACTGGAGGAACAACTGGAGAGTGAGACAGACCGTGCAACTCAGGGTTCCAGCCCAGGAAAATAAAGCCTCAAAATCTCTGATTCAAAAAATATGATTCAAACCTCTGACTGAAAAAATCTGTGTGGCTTGCAGTCATGGGAGAAACTCCCAGTCTCACAGGAGAGTTTATCAGAGAGGCCCACAGGGTTTTAGAATGTAAACAAATCCACCCACCTGGGAATTGGCACCAGAGGGGCCCAATTGGCTTGTGGGTGGCGGAGGAAGTGACTGAAAGCCAGCAGAGAGTAGAACCAATGGTATTGTTCCCTCTTGGACCCTCCCCCACATACAGAGTCTTGGACCCTCCCCCAATGCAGTGATGACATGGGTTGCCCCTCCCTGGTGAATACCTAAGGCTCCACCCCTTACTACATAACAGGTGTGCTCAGACAAAAAAAATGGCACAAATGAAAGAACAGATCAAAGCTCCAGAAAAAATACAACTAAGCAATGAAGAGACAGCCAACCTATCAGATGCAGAGTTCAAAATACTGGTAATCAGGATGCTCACAGAAATGGTTGAGTATGGTCACAAAATAGAGGAAAAAGTGAAGGCTACGCATAGCAAAATAAAGGAAAATGTACAGGGGACCAATGGTGACAGGAAGGAAACCAGGACTCAAATCAATGGTTTGAAGCAGAAGGAGGAAATAAGCATTTGACCAGAACAGAATGAAGAAACAAGAATTCAAAAAAATAAAAATGAGGAGAGGCTTAGGAACCTCTAGAACAACTTTAAATGTTCCAACATTTGAATCCTACAGGGGCCAGAAGAGAAGAGGAAGAGGAAGACATTGAAAAATTATTTGAAAAAATAATGAAGGAGAACTTTCCCAATCTGGCAAAGGAAATAGACTTTCAGGAAGTCCAGGAAGCTAAGAAAGTTCCAAAGAAGTTGGACCCAAGAAAGCACACACCAAGGCACATCGTAATTACATTACCCAAGATTAAAGATAAGGAGAGAATCTTAAAAACAGCAAGAGAAAAGGAGAGAGTTACCTATGAAGGAGTCCCCATAAAACTATCAGCTGATTTCTCAGAAGAAATGATGTGGGCAAGAAGGGGCTGGAAATAAGTATTCAAAGTCATGAAAGTCAAGGACCTACAAGCTAGATTACTCTGTCCAGCAATTTATCATTTACAATGGAAGGGCAGATAAACAGCTTCCCAGATAAGGTCAAGTTATAGCAGTTCATCATCACCAAGCCTTTATTATATGAAATGTTAAAAGGACTTACCTAAGAAAAATAAGAAGATCAAAAATATGAATAGTAAGTAAAATGACAACAAACTCACAACTACAACAACCAAACCTAAAAAGCAAAAACAAAAATGAACTAAGCAAACAACTAGAACAAGAATAGATTCACAGAAATGGAGATCACATGGAAGGTTATCAGGGGAGAAAGGGAGAGAGGAGAATGCAGGAAAAGGTACAGGGAACAAGAAGCATAAATGGTGGGTACAAAATAGATAGGGGGAGCTTAAGAATAGTATGAGAAATGGAGAAGCCAAAGACCTTATGTGCATGATCCACAGACATAAACTAAGAGGGGAGGAATGCTGGTGGGAGGAGGAGTCTAGGGCAGGAGGGAATAAAGGGGAGAAAATATAGGACAACTGTATTGGCATAATCAATAAAATATATAAAATAAATAAATAAATAAAATTTAAACTCTGTTGGTTTCAATTTGAATTTTTTTCTTCTTGAGGCCACGGACCCACAGTAAGTCACAGACTTTTGGGTCCTAGACCCCTAGAACACCTACCTCTAGGGCATTGCCTGTGTGGGCCTAACATTGTGTTTTACCTTGTATGGGCATGAAAATCATATCAGAGTTTTAAGTGTTTGTGCTCATATGTTATGATGCCTTGTGGTTACTACAATCCTATGTAACAGTTGAGACATGTATTGATATATCATAGAGTTGATATTTATGTATACTTTCATACAGTAGATATACATATTTAAATAATACTTTCACATATATAATAGTGGTTTATGAAGGACAAATGAACAGACAAAAGAAGGGAAGCAGAGCCTGGCTATTTCACTCTTAGAAGCCTCCTAAGCAGAACCTGCTTCCCAGCAAAGTTTTCTGAGGAGCTAGGTGCCGTGGGAAGGAGAGCAGGCTGGCTTGGGAACTAACCCTCCTTATTTCCAGGATGCATAAGAAGAAGGTGACCTTTCAAAGTGGGAAAAGACTGGTGTGTGGGTTACTCTATTCTCTCCACAAGGCCACCTTCTCAAATGCCGAATCCTTTACTGAGCCTTCCCTGAGCTAATCAAGCTAGAAAAAATCCTTCACACTTCCGAAAGCTGAGAGCCATTGAGTTAGGTCCCACTTATAACAGCAATTGCTGCTTTAAATGAGAGTTATTTATAAAGTAACTGCTTCAAAGCCCAGATACCTTTGGTTGGTCCTTACTTGCCCTGCCACATGCAATCCACTCTTCCCTCTTCTCCATCTTGCTTTTGTCAGTAGAATGCTGTCACTAGGAGCCTCCACCCCCTTCCTGGTTCCAGGACCCACTAGATACCTTAGTTCTGTAGGGTTTAGGGAGGATAGATAATACCTGCACTGCTTCTAGCCCAGGTAATTCCACTGTTCCTTTTGCTCTCCCTATATCCATCGCTTTTTCAGCTTACCTCATTCCATATGAACCAAATGTTCCCCTTGGGACCCTGCCTGATACACTCCCTCACTAAATAAATCGAGAGAATAAAATACATTTGGATTACCCTTGTTTCTGGACCATAGTCTTGCATGTTATAGGTGCCCAATAAACATTTGTGCAATGAACCATATGCCAACTTCTCTACCTCTAGAATGGAGTTTCTCACCTCAGCACTGCTGACAGTTTGGGACAGATAATTCTTCATCTTGTTCACTACAGAATGTTTGGCCACATCCCTGGCCTCTGTTTACTAGATGCCAGTAGCACCCCAACCCCCATGACGGCAACCAAAAGTGTCTGCAGACGTGGCCAAAGGTCCCTGGTGAGCAAAGTCACCCTCAGTTGAGATTCACTGTCCTAGACGTCTGTCTGCTATGCTTGTCATTTCAGCCTTCATGCTACAAAAAAAGAAAAAACAAACAAATTCACAGTAGCACTACTTCATAATTAACAGTTTATAATATGCATGTATGTATCCACATACTAACATGTATGAGCATGGGAATCCATTAACATGAAACTCTCAAAGTCACTCTATAGTGTGATCTATATGAATATATGTGAACATATAAAAAATGTATTTGAAAGAAATTTTCAAAGTCAGGGAATTAAAGACAACTTTTCTTTTTTTTTTTTAAAGAAAATCTTTATTATCAAGTGGAAAAAATCACCCACAAATTTGAGATAACATTAAATGAGATTTCTTTGACCTTTACAGAGATTCATGTGCTTAGATCTTCAAAAGATCATAGACACAAGTACACATGTAGAAATGCTGAGCATAGTACATGAAATGGAAAATTATCAAAAGAAACAAGGTGCTTCCAGGGACAATGATGAGAACACCAGTGTGTAATATTCACCCTCCCCCCACACCCAGGTATTCATTGAAATGACCAGCGGCTTACAAGCACAAAGAAACATATTAAAATGTCTTTTATTTGGCTGCCTGCAAAAGAAGTATGTTAGGGACCTCAACAGTACAAAAGGCACTTGTTTGGTCTTGGGATATTCTCAGTTTTCATTCATCTTCCTTCTTTTGTATCTATTTGCTTCCTATCCAGTCCTTTGTCTCTCTCCCACCAATGGATATGGTGTCAGTACCACCAGTTCCAGATATACAATGAACACCTTTCATTTTCTTTTGGCATTTTTCTAGGCTTGAACACTCTCTCTTATTAACAA
This sequence comes from Sturnira hondurensis, assembly GCF_014824575.4. NCBI lineage: Eukaryota > Metazoa > Chordata > Mammalia > Chiroptera > Phyllostomidae > Sturnira > Sturnira hondurensis. The sequence continues at coordinate 1,932,320 of NW_028092466.1, read as the reverse complement.
ATCAGTACAGTGCCACCTAGTCCCCTGCCAGAGGGGCTGAAGCTATCATGCTATTGTTTGGAGAAGTATTTCAAAGTCCGGGTGGTCATAGGTGACAGAGAAAAGTTTCCCAGGGTTTTGGTGCACGGCCTCAGGCACAATCACTGGAAAATCTGTTTTAGGACTCAAATAAACAGCTTATCATAGAGATGCCAACTCACAGTGTTGGGTGTACAGGGAAACATGAACTTAGAATACCACTGATATCAGCCATGAGGGATCCAACAAAAGAAAGGTAGGGAATCAATAAGAAGCGTCGGGTCATTCTTGAGCCTGAAGGACTTCTAGAGCCAAGCACAGGATTGTGGTGGCTTTTTATACTGTTCCCAAAGCAGCAGGAGGAATGCATTAGATTTTAAAAGACAATAATGTAAAATCTACAATGCTAAAAACAAGCAGCTTGATTGAGTTCCCACCAATCACACGCACCAAAGTGAGACTGACTGGAACCCAGGCAGGGGTGAACCACCCACTTCACAGAGAGAGACAATGACACCAGCTTTGTAAACGTGGCCAAGGGAGCAGTAGGCTCTGCTCCCTGTTTCTCACCCATCATTGTTTCTGGAAACTTAACCTACAACCGGTTCTACCAGCATCTCCGAAGATGTCCTAAGTTTATTAAATAGTCTTTAAAAAAATTCTTCCTGCTTAAGGTAGCTAGAGAGATGGTATGTATGGCCTACAACTACAGAGACAGTGGATTTTAATTCAAGCTCTGCGTGTGTGTGTGTGTGTGTGTGTGTCCTGAAACAACACACTCTATACTGCCATGAATTTGGATTACACATGGTTGGTGGTTGGGCACTCATCCTCTGGCCAGCCCCAAGTTGAAAACAAGGATGGCTAACTTTATTATCTTTCATTGGAGAAAGGATACAGTAAGAGGTGAAAGCCTTGTAAAAATGTTGGAATTTCTCATTTCAATGCCCAATTAGTATTGTACAATATAATGTAATACAATATCATGATAATATGGATTGACTGTAAAAATACTGATTTCTATTAACCTACATTGTATGCAACTGAGTTTTAGTTCCCACTTATTGCTCTATGATAAGAAGTTACATATGTAATATATATACATGTGTATATTGTATATACAAATATGTATACACATTTGCTATGAGATAGTTGAGTTACTATGTATGATACCTCCTGATAACAAAAATTATATTACACGTGTTTCATATAAAAATTTAATCTCTCCAGTACTCTGTTTTCTCTTCAGAATGCACAAATCTTTCTCCTGTTACCAAAAATCAATCTCTCCAGAAACTGATTTGCAAAAGAAGGACTCTAGTGGGAAGTTACTGGCCAGGAGGTAGGTAAAAACAGAACTTGGGAAGTTAAAAATCAAGTTTGCCATTTGTTTTTACTTGTGGGTAATTTCTGATTCCCAGAGGGTGGCTGAGAGAGTTAGAGGGTTAAAGATGAAAGTCCAGGGTCCACTCAACTGGGCTCTTATGATGTCTATCACTTTGTTTTTTTCCAATTTTTTTATTTAATTATTTTTCAAGTACAGTTTTCTGTCTATTACTCCCATCCCATCCCACCCCCCATCCTCCCCCCTCCCTCCCATTTCCACCCTTCTCAGTTGTTGTCCATGTATCTTTTATATATGTTCCTCTAAATCCCTCCCTTATTTCCCCTGAAATTCCCTCCCCTCTCCCCTCTGGTCACTGTCAGCCTGTTCTCTATTTCAGTGTCTTTGGTTATATTTTGTTTGCTTGTTTGTTTTTTTGTTTAGCTTCCTATTAGAGGTGAGATCATATGGTATTTGTCCTTCAACACCTGGCTTATTTCACTCAGCATAATGCTTTCCAGTTCTATCCATGCTGTTGCAAAAGGTAGGAGCTCCTTCTTTCTTTCTGCAGCATAAAATTCCATTGCGTATATGTACCATAGTTTTTTGATCCATTCATTTACTGATGGGCACCTAGGTTGCTTCCAACTCTTGGCTATTGTAAATTGTGCTGCTATGAACATTGGGGTGCATAGGTTCTTTGGGATTGGTGTTTTAGGGTTCTTAGGATACAATCCCAGCAGTGGAATTGCTGGGTCAAAAGGCAAGTCCAATTTTAGTTTTCTGAGAAAATTCCATACTGTTTTCCATAATGGTTGT
>NW_028092466.1:1915253-1928923 GCF_014824575.4 Sturnira hondurensis | reverse complement strand
AGCTGCAATGTTAAGAAAGAAGAACAAAGTAGGAGGGATCACAATACCTGATATCAAACTGTATTACAAGGCCACTGTAATCAAAACAGCCTGGTACTGGCATAAAAACAGGCACATAGACCAATGGAACAGAATAGAGAACCCAGAAATAAACCCAACTCTCTACAGTCAATTAATATTCAACAAAGGGGGCAGTATCATAAAATGGGGTAAAGATAGCCTCTTCAACAAATGGTGTTGGGAGAACTGGACAGCTACATGCAAAAAAATGAAAGTTGATGTCTATCACTTTGGATTGAGATTTCAAAGTACAGGATCGTAGAAACCAGACTGAACCAGGAGTAGGTGAGTCCTTCCAAGGGATGAAGTCCATCTTCAAGCCATTGGTATCTCTGATCATCCCCTGGGCTACCAAGTTCCTGGCAGATGTAAATTGAACTTATGTCTATAGAAATATGTCCAATAAAATGTCCACCACACAATAAAAACTGCACAAAAGATAAAGACCAATATAAACAAAACACAACAAAAATAACAAAGAATTAAATAAACTCATGTGGCTCTAGGTTCTTTAGTTATTAGGCACAGACTTTAAAGTACACATGCTCATTATGTTCACGACAGTCAAAAACACAGTTGAGAATTTTGATGAAGAATTAAAAACCATGAAATGAAAGGACCAAGTAAAAATTCTAGACTAAATCTAAAAAGTGGCATTAAGAATCCAAGAGTTAGACTATGATTAGATTAGACACAATAAAATAGAATATGGAGATAGTATCCAGAATAAATATTGGAGAACAAAATGGCAGAAAATACAAAATAGAGGATAAGATAAAGTGAGGAGAATAACTCAGGAAGGAGAGAAAAGAGAGAATGATGGAGCAATATTTAAAAAAATAAAGTGGCAATGGTGGTGAGAATTTGAAAGATTGATTACCAAGTAGATGAGGACAGGGAGCACAAGTTTGTACATTTATGAAGGATAAAAATTGTGGCAACCACTTTGGAAAACTGTTTGACATTGTCTGCTAAAGTTGAGGATTTGCATTCCCTATAACCATGCAGTACCATTTCTAAGGATATACTTAACAGGAATGTGTATGTGAGTGCATTAGGAATGTGTATTGTACGTCAGAATCACGTACAATAATGTTCATAGCAGCACTGTTTGTAATGGCCCCAGACTGGAAATAACAGAATGTGCATCCACAGTAACAGTGGATAAATAACCTGTAGCACAGCCATCCATTGAAATACCATATAGTAATGAAGTGAAACCAAATGATAGGAAAACACACTGTTAAATGAAAGAAGTCAGACATGATAGGAAGAAATACACACTGTATAATTTATTTATATAAAGTTTAACAAATGGCTACAACTAAAAATATAGCATTAGGTATGCGTACGTGAGGTTTCATATGTATATATCACACACTTTCACACATCAGGGATACCAGTAAAAAATGATTAAGTAAGGGATACCAGTGAAAAATGATTAAGTAAAAATGATTCCCAGTAAGGGAATCAGAATGATTCCCTTTGGAGGGAGGGGTGGGGAAGGATTGGGCTTAGTTATTAGTGGGGCTGCTAGGATGCTAATGAAGTTCCAAGTTCTGGTCTGGGATTGGGTTCAAGGGTGTTTGGGTATCTGCTCAGTGATACATTTTTGAGCTGTCCATCTTTCCTTTTTGCAGTTTCTTCTGGGTGCTATATTTCAAAATTTCTTTCTAAAAGGTTTATAAAAATAAATGTTTCAATACAAATGATAAAGTAGCTAGGGGCTAGAGCATTTCAGACTGACAATAAAAATTTATGTGTATGCCAGTTTTAATAATAAAAGTTCTTCCATAATAATAAATCTATTTTTTATTGTAAGCTGAAAAGAATAAATTTGTGGATAAAAATGGACCAAAACACATGAAACGCCTCTGTGTTTGTTCTTCAGCCCACACACGCAGAGTTCTCTGGTCTTTGCAATTTTGCCTGCAATACTGTGCACTCCCCTTTTCCAAGGGGCTGAGGATCAGTGGGTGCGCTGCATTCATGATGAACCCTTCCTGCCCAGCAATTAGAAGCTGCTCTTAGGGGCTACATCCTAGAAAGAAACATTGAAAATACAAAGTGGGCAGGTCAGAAAGTGCTACATGCTGTCAGGGAAGCTGCCCAGTAGGGCAGGGCTTTTATCAGTTCCTCTCCTGTCACAGGGTGGCCTAGAACACAGGGTGCAGCAGCAGAAAGCAGAGAGGGAGAGAGGAAGAAAGGAAGGAAAGGATGGAGGGAGGAAAGGAAGAGAAAGAAGTCCCTGGAGGAGACTGTTTTGCATACAATTCCCATAAGAAAACTCATGATGTAGGAAAAAAATCCTGTATTATTCTCTACATTGATATATTCACAACATATTCACACTATCATAGAGTGGTTTATATAACGAAACTCCTTTTCCATTTAAATTATGCCATGAATATCCTTCCATGTAACAAACATACATGCACATCCTCTTTGGAAGCCTTGTACCCAGTATCCACCCAAATGGACCTCCGACTTGTTTTCATTTGGTGCCTGCTGGACCCTACCAGGAAGAGGTGGTCAGTACCTCTGCTTTCTGAGGTTTTCCTCTGTCCTGACTCTTTACTTGCTTTCTCTGTGCATTTTGTGCTCACTCCCCAGCTGGTATGGATCTGGCATGATACTGTTTGTCACAGCCCCCACCCCTGGTGTATTCCCCACTCCTTTCTGCTTCCTGACACTGTTTCCTGGGTTACCTGCTGGTTTTGTAACAAGGCATAGCCAAGAGGGGGGCCCCAGAAAAAGATTTGGGATGAGGTTCAGAGCTCAGAGTGTCCAGGAAATATTAAGATGTCCTCACTGCCCCTCCACCCCCACCCACCAGGTGTCAATTGGGGGAAGGGACAAATGGAGCTGGGCCATTGAGAGCTGTTTTACATAGCAACAGTTTTGCAGCTAACCTCTGGAATGATTATTTAACATATCTATAACTTTTAACTGGTTTCATAGATATGTTAAATAGCTGTGGCCATGCTTTGAGCCAGGGAGAAGGAAGTGGTTTCTACCCAGGATGTAACTGGGGGCTGGTCCCCTGAGTTACAGTGCCTGCGTGAGAGCTTGGAGTTGATTGGCTCCACACCATAGGGCCACACTTGTGCAGACCCACTATGGCAGCCCAGTGAAGCTGGGAGGGTATGGGAGTCCTGGCAGGTGTAACTGATTATAGGAGGTGTTGGAAATGGGGCTGCAAAGGAGGACTGGCATGGGGATTTAAACCCAGACACGGAAGCCATTGGGAAGAGATCCAGGTGGTTTTGGAAGAATGTAGACCCCTGCAGCCAGGAGGAGGGAGCCATGCAGTTTGGGCAGAGTTAGGACCCCTCTTGCCCAGGTGAAAGAGTACCACTTGGCTTTGCCAGAATGGGGACCCCTGCTGCTAGGTAGAGAAGAAAACCACATGCTTTTGGTCAGAGTGCTGACCCCTGCAGCTTTGGTAGAAGAGGCCCACGTGGCTTTGGGGTGCTCTATTTGGCCCTGTGGCCTGGAAAGCAGGAGAGACTTTGCCTGGAAAAATGGGTATGAAGAACTCTTGCCAGTGGACTATGAGAAGACACCACATGACTTTGAATTAATTGGAGATTCTGCCTGGATGGCAACACAGCTGATGGTGCCAGCAGCCTGAAACAGAGATGTGTGTTTCTTTTCCTGAGACACGGTACCCTGAATTAGGGCAGGGGGAGAAGGAAGTTCTGTGGGCATCTGTGGTCATCCTAAAGGACTTTGATACTTTTATGGGGACATCGGGTCACTGCTTTAAGTCTGTATAGCTTTGAATAAACCTTTCCTTTCCTTTTCACAAATCTCTGGCATTAAGAGATGTCTTTCCAATTGGCGGCAGACAGACAAGCCCAGTAGGTATTAGTATACCATCCTTGGGAGGGGCCCCTGTGTTCTGTAACAGCTTTTTTTGCATCCCTGGGTGGGGCAAATATTGCCCCCCTTGGGCCTCTGCTCGATAACAGTTTCACAGGATCCCAGGTTGTACTTTGCTCCTTCGGGAAGCATTTTCTTTCTAGAACACAGCTACAGTGGACAGCAGAAACCAAAGGCATTTGGAAAAACAGATTGAGGAAACCAAGGGTCAGAATTGTTCAGAGATTTGTCTAAGTCTCTGCAGCCCATTACAGGTATGTTTGAGGCCTGATTCCTAGTCCAGGGTTTTGTCTCTCTGATGATACGCTCTGTCCAAAACCAACAATCCAGAGCAACTTTACTCATAATCACAAAAGTCAGAAGAAACCAGGATGTTCTTCAGTAGGTAAATGAATAAATTGTGGTACATCCAGATAATGGGACATTACTCAGTGCTATAAAGAAATAAGCAATCGAGAGGAAGATGGTGGCGGAGTAGGACAAAGGATTTCACTTCCCCCCACGAGCTGCAGAAAAACCGGGCTGATATGCGGAGGAGTGCAGCGGATAGCCAACAGGGACACAGCATACAGAAAGGTAGAATTCCAGAAATGGGAGCAAACTCTGAATGAACAGACGGTGAGGAGAGGAGATGACTGCAGGTCAACAAGGTCTGAGGGAACAGCGCAGAGACTGCAGGCCCTCCACTGAGCCGTGCCAGGGCCCGGGCGGTCTGCCTTGATCTCTGGGAGCTGAGGGCTGGCAGCAAGGACCTTGGGAGAGAGCCAGTCACCAGCTCCCTCCCTACCCAGCCAGGTGCAGATTGAAAAATGCCAGGAGAGATATGTTTGCTTAGAGAGTCAGAGAGAGGAGTGGGCATTAGGAAGGAAACCAGAGAGCTCTGATCTCTCATGGAATCAGTCTGTGCTGACAGGCTTGGGAGAATTGAGAGATGCTAATGTGTTCCTGGTTGCACTGGGCCTGGGCCGGGTCTGTTGGCTCTGCCATGGACTCAGGGAGCCAAGGACAAGCAGCAAGGTCTTTGGGAGAGAACCAGTCATCAGCTACCTCCCTACCTGGCCAGGGTGCAGACTGAAAAACACCAGGAGAGATCGGTTTGCTTGGAGTGTCAAAGAGAGGAGTGGGCATTAGGAAGCACACCAGAGAGCTCTGATCACCCGTGGAATCAGTTGGTGGTCGCCAGGGGAGAATTGAGAGTTGCCCATGCATTCTACCATGGCACTGGAAAAGGTTGGCGCCCAAGCCTGGGAGACCAGGGAAGCCTGGCCAGGAGCGCATGCCCACACCCTAAGCCAGGACTGTAAATCCTGGGGAAAATCTACTCTCAGTGGGGCGCTGGGAAGAGGCACCAGTCTGGATCTTGGGGAGGCATTGGTGAGACCTGCTGAGTTCACTGGGAAGGGAGGAAGGCCACACTAATTGCCTCTCAGACTGCTGCAGCTAGTGTGACCAGAAGAAAACATTTGAGCAGCTGGAAACCACAAGAGGTTTTTTTTTTTGGGGGGGGGGAGTTGGTGTTTTTTTAAATAATCTTTTATTTCTTTAACTTTATTATTGTTTTATCTTTCAATGCTTTTACCCTCTCTCTTCTTCTTTCTTGTTTCTTTATTCCTTCTTCCTTTCTTTCCAAACGTACCGCTTTTTTCTCCCATCTCCTGCCTTTTTTTTTCTTTTTTTGCACCCCCCCCCCACAAGTGAGACAAAAGACTTGGAACGGCAAAAATACCAGAGTTAGACTCAAAGAGGGGACATCCCAACAGTAGAGACAGAGAAACAAAATTCACTTTGCCATAACAGAAAAACAACAAGTTACTGCATATTTGTATTTTTTTCATTATTTTGTCATTATTTTTACATCTTTTATTTTAATAGTATCTCCGTATTCCTCTTCTTTCTGTATAGTCTTCTTTACCTTGGCAGGATATATTGTATCACTTGACAGGTTTTCTCTGTCCCCTCAATTATAGTGTATTGCTAATTTACTGTCCTTTACTTCCCCTTGCCCAGTTAGCACACCATTGAAGGTCCAATACTTCCCAATCTTGGTATATCATGGATTCTGTCATACAATTGTTGCTCTAATATTATTGTAAATAATAGTTGTTGCATACTATTGTAAATACTGCACAACCCTCCCCCCACCCCCAGATCTTAGCCCACTTCATTGTTGCCTGAACTATAATACGGTAGTGGTTAGCTGTTCTCTCTCACACTACACCTATTTACCATCCTTTATTCTCATCTTACCTCAGAATCTGACCTCTCTCAACCTCACTTTTTCTAGATCCAAATCACAAACCTTCCATCTTTAACAAGAGCCTTATCTTCCTTCCATCCTTTCTAAAAAGTGGCTAGTTGTGCTAAAGATTACAGTTATCTATGTACATAGTAAGGGAATCACCTATCTCTTCTCTACCGGCTGCTACTGTAAATATCACAGAATACTCTCCTGCTGTCATAAACCAGTTTGCCTTCCCCTCCAACTGATCACACACAAAAAGAGTAGGTGGAAACAGTGAACACCAGGATACCCAAAGGAAGAGGAAACCCAAAGAAACAAAGAAACAACCAACAGATAACAACAGAGGAAGGTGAAGGAGGGAATAGAAACCACACAAACCTCAACCCAAGACCCATCTGGAAATACAACTAAACAGCAGAGAAACTATCCAGGGTAAACAACTGAACAAGAGGAAAAGAGAATCCTCAAAACCCTGTACACACAGAAGAAGAACGAGCTTCAACACAACCCACCCTCAACAGCACAGCAAATGAAAATGGGTAGTGGACAGACGGACCATCAGTTCATCAGTCAATGGGAAGGACCCGAAACAAACAAACAAACCGAGAAACAACAAAGACCCAAAGACAAACTCAAAGTCAACATAAAGGACAGCCACAAAGCAGGGGAAATCAAGGAGACTACATCACTGAATCTCACAGGTACTATACCACAGTTCACACCATAAATTCAGGAAGCCAGAACAAATCAATTTAAGAAGCTGAAGCTAATAAGATAAGCCTCACAAACAATGGGAAGACAAAGAAAAAATACCCCAATGAAAGGAAAGGAGGAAACCTCAGAAACAATGCTAGATGAAATAGAGGGAAGTCAACTATCAGATATGGAATTAAAAGCACTGGTTATCAGAAAGTTCAAAGAGCTCACAGTGAGCTACCAGAAACTACAGGGGAGCTACAATGAACTCACTGCAAACTATATCAACATGAAAAAGGAAATAGAAACCATCAGTAAAGGCCAAGAGGAAATGAAGAATACAATTTCTGAACTGAAGAACACAGTAGAAGGTACGAAAAGGAGGATCAATGAGGCAGAAGACCGCATCAGAGCAGAGACAGACTAGAAAGAATTTGCCAGACAGAGCAAGTAAAGGAAAAGAGGCTCAGAAAAAATGAGGAGGGATTAAGAGAAATGCAAGACAATATGAAATGTAATAATATTCAAATAATAGGAATACCAGAAGGAGAAATAGAAGAGCAAGGGATAGAAAACCTATTTGAAAGAGTAATAACGGAAAATTTTCCTAATTTGATGAGAAAAAAAGTCACACGAATCCAGGAATCACAGAGTCCCAATTAAGAGGAACCCAAATAGGCCCACTTCAACACACATCATCATTAAAATGGCAAAATTCCAAGATAAAGAGAGAATCTTAAAGGCACCAAGGGTGAAAAAGGAAGTAACATACAAGGGAGCCCCAATAAGGTTGGCTACTGAATTCTCAATGGAAACATTCCAAGCAAGAAGAGAATGGCAAGAAATATCCCAAGTAATGAGAAACAGAGGCCTGCAACCAAGGCTATTTTACCCAGCAAGGCTGTCAATCCAGATAGAAGGCCAAATAAAGAGTGTCCAAGACAAAAGAAGTCTAAAAGAATACACCTCCACCAAACCAGCTCTGCAAGAGATACTATAAGGACTGCTCTAAGGAAAGAAAGGAAAAGAGAGAGACAGAGAGGAACACTGGTACAAAAATGGCAATGAATAAGTACCTATCAATAATAACATTAATGTAAATGGATTAAAGGCTCCAATCAAAAGATATAGAAAAACTGAATGGATGAGAAAGAATGACCCACACATATGCTGCCTACAAGAAACCCACCGCAGGACAAAAGACCTACACAGACTAAAAGTGAAGGGCTCGAAACAAGTTTTACAAGCAAACGGATAAGAAAAAAAAGCAGGGGTAGCAATACTCATATTAGACAAAATAAACTCAAGAAAAGGGCCATAAAGAGAGACCTACAAGGTCACTTCATAAGACTCAAGGGAAGAATCCACCAAGAAGACATTAACATGATAAATATATATTTACCCAATATAGGAGTACCCAAATATATACAGAAAATCATACAGGATTTCAAGAAAGATATTGAGAGTAACAGAATTATAGTAGGGGATTTTAATATCCCCACTGTCAAAAATGGACAGATCTTCCAAACAAAATATCAACAAAGATATTGTGGTATTGAACAATGCCCTAGATGAAATGGACTTAACTGATATATATAGAGCCCTTCATCTCAAAGAAGCTAAATATACATTCTTTTCAAATGCACATGGAACATTTTCAAAGAAAGACCACATGATAGGACACAAAACGAGCCTTAACAAATTCAAGAAAATTGAAATCATACCAAGCATTTTCTCCAATCACAAGGGACTGAAACTGGAAATCAACCCCAAACGAAAAAACTCAAAACACTCAAAATCATGGAGATTGAATAGCATGTTATTAAACAATGAATGGTCCAGGATGAAATTGGGGAAGAAATCAAAAAGTTTCTGGAAACAAATGAAAATGAACTCACAACAACCCAAAACTTATGGGACACAGTGAAGGCAGTCCTGAGAGGGAAGCTCATAGCAATACAGGCTTACCTAAAGAAGATAGAAACATTTCAAACAAACAAACTAACCCTACACCTGCAAGAACTGGAGGAACAACATCAAAGACAGCCCAGAGCAAGCAGAAGGAAGGAAATAACCAAGATCAGAGCAGAATTAAATGACATAGAGACTAAAAGCACAGTTCTAAAAATCAATGCATCCAGGACCTCATTTTCTGAAAAGATAAACAAAATAAACAAGCCTTTAAGCAGGCTCATCAAGAAAAGAAGAGGGAGGACCCAAATAAACACAATCAGAAATGAAAGAGGAGACATTACAACTGATACCACAGAAATACAAAGAATTGTAAGAAATTACTATGCAGAACTGTATGCCAAGAAATTTGAAAACCTAGGTGAAATGGACAAATTTCTAGAAAAGAATAATCTAGAATAATTTCTAGAAAAGTATAATCTTCCAAAACTCAATGAAGTAGAAACAGAAAGCCTGAACAGACCAATAACAGTAAATGAAATTGAAGCAGTAATCAAAAATCTCCCAAAGCACAAAAGCCCTGGACCAAATGGTTTCACAGGGGAATTCTACAAAACATATAGGGAAGAGCTAGCTCCTATTCTTCACAGGCTATTCCAAAAAATCCAAAATGATGGAAGACTCCCAAACACTTTTTAAGAAGCCAGCAACATCCTAATTCCAAAACCAGATAAAGATACAACAAAAAAAAAACAAACTTCAAGCCAATATCCCTGATGAACATAGACTCTAAAATCCTCAACAAAATATTGGCAAACTGCATCCAACAATATATTAAAAACATCATTCACCATGAGCAAGTGGCATTCATCCCAGGGATGAAAGGATGGTTCAATATTTGCAAATCAGTAAATGCAATACATCACATAAACAAAAGCAAAAACAAAAACCACATGGTCATATCAATAGATGTGGAAAAAGCTTTTGATAAGATACAACACCCTTTATGATAAACACTCAGCAAAGTGGGAAGAGAGGGAGCATTCCTCAATATAATAAAGGCCACATATGAGAGACCTACAGTCAACATCATACTCAATGGACAAAAACTAAAAGCTTTTCCACTAAGATCAGGAACAAGACAAGGTTGTCTGTCCACTTTCACCACTTCTATTCGATATAGTATTGGAAGTTTTAGCCACAGAGATCAGACAAGAAAAGGAAATAAAAGGCATCCAAATCAGAAAGGAGGAAACAAAAGTGTCACTGATTGCAGATGACATGATAGTGTACATGGAAAATCCTATAGCCTCTACCAAAAAGCTGCTCAAACTAATAAATGAATTTGGCAAAACAGCGGGATACAAAGTCAATATCCAGAAATCAAAGGCATTTTTGTATACCAACAATAAAATAGCAGAAGCAGAAATCAAGAAAAAAGTCCCATTCGATATAGCAAAAAGAAAAATAAAGTACCTAGGAATAAGCCTAACCTTGGACATGAAAGACCTGTATGCAGAAAACTACACAACACTGAAGAAAGAAATCAAGGAAGACACAAACAAATAGAAACATATACCGTGTTCATGGATTGGAATAATTAACATCATCAAAATATCAATACTACCCAAAGCAATTTACAGATTCAATGCAATACTTGTTAGAGTACCAATGACATAGTTCACAGACATAGAACAAACACTTCAAAAATTTATATGAAACCATAAATGACCTCGAATAGCAGCTGCAATTTTGAGAAAGAAGAACAAAGTAGGAGGGATCACAATACCTGATATCAAACTGTATTACAGGGCCATTGTAATCAAAACAGCCTGGTACTGGCATAAAAACAGGCACATAGACCAATGGAATAGAACAGAGAGTCAAGAAATAAACTCAAATCTCTATGGCCAATTAATATTTGACAAAGGGGACAATGACATAAAATGGAGTAAAAATAGCCTCTTCAACAAATGGTATTGGGAGAACTGGACAGCTACGTGCAAAAAAATGAAACTCAAGCAATGATTTACACCATACACCAAAATAAATTCAAGGTGGATAAAAGACTTAAATATAAGCCGTGACACCATTAAAGTCCTAGAGGTGAACATTGGCAAGAAAGTCTCAGATATTTCACGCAGCAACTTTTTTACTGATATGTCCCCTGGAGAAAGGGACATAAAGGAAAGAATAAACAAATGGGATCTCATCAAAATTAAAATCTTTTGCACTGCTAAAGAAAACAGCCTTAAAATAAAAAGACAACCAACTGTATGGGAAAACATATTTGCCAATGATACCTCAGAAAAGGGTTTAATCTGTAAAATATACAGAGAACTTATACGACTCCACTCTAAGAAGACAGGCAATCCAATTAAAAAGTGGGCAAAGGACTTGAACAAACATTTCTCCGGGGAGGACATGCAGAGGATCCAGAGACAAATGAAAAGATGCTCAATATCACTCTCAATATCAGAGAGATGCAAATTAAAACCACAATGAGATACCAACTTACACCCATTAGAATGGCCATCATAAAAAAAGCAATAAACAAGTTTTGGAAAGGATGTGGGGAAGAGGGGACCCTAATCCATTTTTGAATTAATGTACCCTAATCCATTGATCACAGACTGGTACAACCACTGTGGAAAACTAAAAATGGACCTGCATTTTGATCCAGCAATGCCACTGCTGGGATTATATCCTAAGAACCCTAAAACACCAATCCAAAAGAACCTCTGCATCCCAATGTTCATAGCAGCACAATTTACAATAGCCAAGAGCTGGAACCAACCTATGTGCCCGTCAGTAAATGAATGGATCAAAAAACCATGGTACATTTACACAGTGGAATTCTATGCAGCAGAAGAAAGAAGGAGCTCCTACCTTTGCAACAGCATGGTTGGAACTGTAAAGCATTATGCTGAGTGAAATAAGCCAGGTGGTGAAAGACAATACCATATGATCTCACCTTTAACAGGAAGCTAGCAACAAAACAAACAAGCAAGCAAAATAAAAAGAAAGACACTGAAATAGAGAACAGGGGACAGTGACTAGAGGGGAGAGGGGAGGAAATTTCAGGGGGAAAAGTGGAAGGCTTTCTGGGAACTAGTATAAAAGACACATGAACAACTAAGTGGGTAGAAATGGGAGGCAGGTGGGGAGCACTGGGAGGGTGGGCTGGGATGGGAGTAAAAGACAGAAAACTGTACTTGAACAATAATTAAATTAAAAAATATCAATTCTCCCTTAACTTCCTTAACTTATCCATACATATAACCTAAATCTTAGTGGTTAGACAATTCTAACCAATATCCCAGTGGGATTTTCTAAAAATCAGCAACCTGATTCTAACTATAGAAAGACAAACTAGAATAGTTAAAAACAATTTTTAAGAAGGACAAAGTTGGAGAACTTGTACTACTGTTACTGAACAGAGGTCCAAGTGGGGGGGGTGCAATATTTGAACCACCGAGGGATGCCAAAAGCTGCTACAGAACAACAGGGGCCCCTCCCAAGGATGGTATACTCATACCTACTGGGCTCTTCTGTCCGCCGCCAATTGGAAAAACATCTCTCAATGCCAGAGATTTGTGGAAAAGAAACAAAATGTTTATTTAAAGTTGCTCAGGCTTAATGCCTTCATTAAAATATCAAAGTCCTTTAGGGTATACACCTACACACACACACACACACACACACACACACACACACACACACATACACACAGCGTTCTCTTCTCCCCCTGTCCTAACTCTGGGTACCGTAAATCAGGAAAAGAGCATGTGTTCGTTTTTCTAGGCTGCTGGTATCATCAGCTGTGTTGACCATCCAGGCAGGATCTCTAATTAATCCAAAGTCATGCGGCACCTCCCACTGGCAAGAGTTCTTTGTACCAAGTTCCAGTCAAAGTCTCTCCTGCTTTCCAGGCCCCTCGGCCAAAGGGAGCACCCCAAAGCCACGTGGGCCTCTTCTTCCAAGGCTGCAGGGGTCCACACTCCACCAAAAAGCGCGTGTCTTTCTTCTTCATTTGGCTGCAGGGATCTCCATTCTGGCAAAGCTGCGTGGTTTTCCCCTTCACCTGGGAAAGAGGGGGTCTGCACTCTGCCAAAACCATATGGCTCCCTCTTTCACCTTGCCGAGAGGGGATCCTCACTCTGCCCCAAACCTCGAAGCTCTCCCCCCAGTGGCTGCCGCATCTCGGTTTAAATCCTCACAGCAATCCTCCTTTGCAGCCCATTTCTGACTCCTCCCACAATCAGTTACACCTGCCAGTATTTCAGTATTATCACAAGTTTACTGGGCTGCCATCATTAGTCTGGGCAGGGATGGCCCCATGGTGTGGAGCCAATCAACCCCAAGCTCTCACGCAGGAGCTGTAACTTGGGGGTCCTGCCCCCTAGTTATTTCTTGGGTGGAAGTCACTTCCACCCCCCCTGGCTCAGAGCCTGGCCACAGCTATTTAACATATCTATGAAACCAGTAAAAGGTTATAGATATATTAAATGACCATTCCAGAGGTTAGCTGCGTAACTGTTGCTATGCAAAACAGCTCTGAATGGTCCTGCTCCATTTGTCCCTTCCCCCCCGGGGGTGGGGTGAGGACATCTTAATATTTCCTGGACACCCTGAGCTCTGGACCTCATTCCAAATTCTTTTTGGGGCCCCCTACACTACATGATTTCAAGATTTATTATAAAGCTACCATCATCAAGAAGTGCGGTGTTGACCTTTAACTGGAACACAATCAGCAAAAGAAAAAAGCAAACAAAATATAACCAGAGACATTAAAATTAAGAGCAATGTAACAACAGCCAGGGGGGAGGGGGGGGGAGGGGGGAAAAAAGAGGTGGAACAAAGAGAATTTTTAGGA